>NW_022630498.1:0-206024 GCF_010909765.2 Amblyraja radiata
TCCCACATAAGAGATTAGTATACAAACTTAAATCACACGGTATTGGGGGTTCAGTATTGATGTGGATAGAGAACTGGCTGGCAGACAGGAAGCAAAGAGTAGGAGTAAACGGGTCCTTTTCACAATGGCAGGCAGTGACTAGTGGGGTACCGCAAGGCTCAGTTCTGGGACCCCAGCTATTTACGATATATATTAATGATTTGGATGAGGGAATTGAATGCAACATCTCCAAGTTTGCGGATGACACGAAGCTGGGGGGCAGTGTTAGCTGTGAGGAGGATGCTAGGAGGCTGCAAGGTGACTTGGATAGGCTGGGTGAGTGGGCAAATGCATGGCAGATGCAGTATAATGTGGATAAATGTGAGGTTATCCACTTTGGTGGCAAAAACAGGAAAGTAGACTATTATCTGAATGGTGGCCGATTAGGAAAGGGGGAGATGCAACGTGACCTGGGTGTCATGGTACACCAGTCATTAAAAGTAGGCATGCAGGTGCAGCAGGCAGTGAAGAAGGCGAATAGTATGTTAGCATTCATAGCAAAAGGATTTGATTATAGGAGCAGGGAGGTTCTACTGCAGTTGTACAGGGTCTTGGTGAGACCACACCTGGAGTATTGCGTACAGTTTTGGTCTCCTAATCTGAGGAAAGACATTCTTGCCATAGAGGGAGTACAGAGAAGGTTCACCAGACTGATTCCTGGGATGTCAGGACTTTCATATGAAGAAAGACTGGATAGACTCGGTTTGTACTCGCTAGAATTTAGAAGATTGAGGGGGTATCTTATAGAAACTTACAAAATTCTTAAGGGGTTGGACAGGCTAGATGCAGGAAGATTGTTCCCGATGTTGGGGAAGTCCAGAACAAGGGGTCACAGTTTAAGGATAAGGGGGAAATCTTTTAGGACCGAGATGAGGAAAACTTTTTTCACACAGAGAGTGGTGAATCTCTGGAATTCTCTGCCGCAGAAGGTAGTTGAGGCCAGTTCATTGGCTATATTTAAGAGGGAGTTAGATGTGGCCCTTGTGGCTAAAGGGATCAGGGGGTATGGAGAGAAGGCAGGTGCAGGATACTGAGTTGGATGATCAGCCATGATCATATTGAATGGCGGTGCAGGCTCGAAGGGCCAAATGGCCTACTCCTGCACCTATTTTCTATGTTTCTATGTAATAAGATAACGTTTTACATAAATGAGTTTATTAAGCAAAGTAGACCGGGTGTGCTAGGTCTTAAGCTGGAGTTTTTAGCACATCCAACTGATCGTAGGTTTTGTGTTGTCACGTATATTCAACAATATATAAAGGTTACGAAGGACCTTCGAGGCACTGAACTGGCTATGTTCATTAGCTACAGAAAACCACACAAAAGGGTATCGGTGCAGACCATTTCTAGATGGTGGAGACATGTATTAGCTTTCGCAGGAGTGGACACTGATGTATTTATATCTCACTCTACCAGGGCTGCAACGACATCGGAAGCGAGATTCATGGAAGTTCCGCTGGACTGCACCCTAGCGACAGCAGGATGGTCGAATGAGCGGACTTTTCAAGCTTATTACAATAAGCCTATTGCCAGGCCTGATTCGTTTGCTAATACAATTTTGAGTTCTGTTAAATAATCTATTCTTTTCCCTGATGTAAGGGACTATTATTATTATTTTCATTAAAAGCATCAGCATGTTTAAGTCTATATCATGTTTGAATGCACTATGTTTTCAATCATATCTGGTCAACTGACGCAGTATGTTTGCATGGACTCTGGTTCACGGCATGAAATCACAGAGCTTTGAAATCTTCACGTAGTCACTCACATGATTTCGAAATAAAATAGAAAGATTAAACGAGAACTTACCGTTTGAAGTTTGATCTTTATTTCATGAGAAGTTGCGATGAGGGATTACGTGCTCTCCACTCCCAACCCTATTCTCATAAAGATCATTCGGTAGTTCTAGTTTGTTAATCTTCCTATAGTTTAGGTGAGCGATTGTTCTGTGATTTCATACAGCTGCTTTAAAGGTTGACGCGCATGCAGGCTGGCGGGCTTCTTCACGTAATCCCTCATCGCAACCTCATAAAATAAAGATCAAACTTCAAACGGTAAGTTCTCGTTTAATCTTTCTATTAAAATGCCAATGCACAACCAACCACAGCAAACTACCCAAATTAGAAATGCAGTAATTTTCAAGTATAAAACAAAATAGTTTGTAGATTTGAATTTGAGTGGTGTGAGGAGATGTATAAAGATAACAAAGGAAATGTGCTCATCCAAAAGTACAAATTTATGGACAACTGGATTGCAATTCAGTACACCGACAACTCACATTGCAAAAATTAATGGGGGGTTTTTTAATCACTTTTCTGTTAAAATTAGCCAGTCCCATGGTTACAAGATCAGCTACAACAGTCTTGTGTTGAAACAGCACTAATCATCCTAAAGCACTTTGATATGTGGTGACAAAAATTGACACTGTGTTAAAAATATTAAATTTTGTGAATACTAATTATAGGTATGTCAAATAGTTTTTGAAGAGGATTTTTATGAAAGCAAAGGAATATAGATATTTAGGGATTCTTTAGGAAACGGGGGTTCCCCTCTTCCATTATAGATGAGGCTCTCACTAGGGTCTCCTCGATATCCCACAGCTTCACTCTTGCTCCCCTTCCCCCCATTCGCACCACGGACAGAGTCCCCCTTGTCCTCAACTTCCACCCCATCAGCCGTCGCATACAGCATATAATCCTCCAACACTTTCTCCACCTCCAACCGCATCCCACTACTGGCCACATCTTCCCATCTACACCCCTTTCTGCTTTCCACAGAGACCATTCCCTCCACAACTCTCTGGTCAACGCACCCCTTCCCACCAAAACCACCCCCACCCCAGGTACTTTCCCCTGCACCCGCAGGAGATGCAACACCTGTCCCTTTACCTCCCCCCTCGACTCCATCCAAGGACCCTAACAAATTTTTCAGGTGAGGCAGAGGTTCACTTGCACCTCCTCCAACCTCATCTACTGCATCCGCTGTTCCAGATGTCAACTTCCGTACATCGACGAGAACAAGCACAAGCTCGGCGATCGTTTCGCTGGACACCTCCGATCAGTCCACCTTAACCTACCTGATCTCCCGGTTGCTCAGCACTTTAACTCCCCCTCCCATTCACAATCTAACCTTTCTGTCCTGGGCCTCCTCCATTGTCAGAGTGAGGCCCAGCACAAATTAGAGGAACAGCACCTCATATTTCGCTTGGTTTGTTTACACCCCAGAGGTATGAACAATGACTTCTCTCACTTCAAATAGCCCTTGCTTTCCCTCTCTCTCCATCCCCTCCCACCTCCCTGTTCTCCCACCAGTCTTTCTGTCTATGACTACATTCTACCTCCGTCCCTCCCACTCCATTGACATCAGTCTGAAGAAGGGTCTCGACCCGAAACGTCACCATTCCTTCTCTCCGGTGATGCTGCCTGTCTCGCTGAGTTATTCCAGCATTTTGTGTCTACCTATAGAGATTTAGGGCATTGATTCTAGATTTTAGATGCTAAAAGACACAGCTACTAATGACAGGAAGGAGGATATGGAAAAACGTACACCATATATATGTCAGAAATGTAGAGGGTGAGAAAGTATTTAACACCAGGAAGAGATTTTTAAGACTGTTGTTGATGGATTGGGAAATTCTGAGGGTAAGCAAGATATAATGAGTGAGTTAGTACAGATCTGGTGGTATCAGAACAGGAAATAGCTATTTCATCATTCAAAACAAAACCTTGATTCCACACATAAGGAGTGCATAGTGCACCGCTTCACAACCACAAGGCTGTTTGTACCAATGGGCATCTCCTTCTTTATTTGTGGAAGAGTCTGTGGTTCCCACATTGGTTTGATCAGTCACCTCAGATCCCTCAGAAATGCAATGCAGCAAGTCATCCTGGATCTCAAGTGGTTGCCTGAGAAGATCTACTTGAAGTCAGCTAAAGGAAAAAGGTAATTAAGTTGGAAAAGGTGCAAAAGGATTCACCAGGATGTTATGAGGGTCTTCGGACGAGTTATAGTGAGAACTTTTTCTTTGGAGCATTGGAGGCTGAGGGGTGACCTTATTGAAGTGTACAAAATTATGAGTAGCATGGAGAAAGTGAACACTCACAATCTTTTTCCCATAGTAGAGCATTCTAAAACTAGAGGACATGGGCTTAAGATGAAAGGAGAAAGATTTAAGAGGGACCTCAGGGATAACTTTTTCAGATGTCAGTATATTAGTCAGCTCCCAGAGCAAATGATAGAAGCTGATACAATTACAACATTTGAAATATATTAGCACAGATATATGGATAAGAAGGAATTAGAATAGAATAGAATAGAATAGTTTCTTTATTGTCATTGTAACATGAACCATGTACAACGAAATTGTAAAATGTCAGCCAGTCAGTGCACCATTCAAACATTTCTAAAAGCTAACGATACATACAAAGTAAAATATTTAAAAAGATAAACAACTAAAATAAATATCATAAAAATAGCACGCATAAACACCCAGCCCTACATCCTTCTGTCGATTTCATGTATGTATGTATCGCCCCTGCGTTCCTTGGCGGCTACATTTAGTGCCTTTATAGCAGTGGGGTAAAAACTGTTTTTAAGTCTGTTTGTCCTTGTCCTTGTAGATCTGTACCGTCTGCCTGACGGTAACAGTTCAAACGGAGTGTCCGGGGTGGGAAATGTCCTTTATAATACTCTGGGATTTTTTGATGCAGCGGGAACTGTGTAAGTCCTCCAAGGTAAGGAGAGGGCATCCGACAATCCTCTGGGCGTTGTCAATGGCCCTCTGGAGCGCTTTCCTCTGAGCCGCTGTGCAGCTGGTGTACCATACGCATACACAGTATGTTAGGAGGCTCTCAATGGAGCACCGATAAAAGGACAGCAGCAGTCTCTGAGTGATGTTATTCTTCCTGAGCACCCTCAGGAAGTGCAGTCTCTGCTGGACCTTTTTCAGCAGCGCAGAGGTGTTCACGCTCCACGTCAGGTCCTCCTCAATATGGATTCCCAGGAAGCGGAAATCCGCCACCCTCTCCACACAGTCCCCTCTGATAATTAATGGTACCATGTCCGTTTTATTCTTCCTGAAGTCTATTATTATCTCCTTGGTCTTTAAGGTGTTAAGGAGCAGGTTATTTTCTCCACACCACATGTGGCAAATGCAGTCAAATGGGACTGGCCCAATAAGCCAACTTGGTCGGTGTGGACAAGGTAGTCCGAAGGGCATGTTTTTGTGGTGTACAGCTCTATGTCTCCCTATTATTACTAGCTTCATGATTTACCATTCCTCCAAATGTTATGCTGTTTGCAAATTTGGAAATGTTGCCTTTACACCCATATCCAAATCATTAATAAACTTAAGAAAAACAGTAGCCCTATTTCCTTTCAGTCTGTAAAATGTTGCATTACTACTACTACTACTGTTTCTGTAAATTCAACCAGTACTTGTGCTATTATAGCCTCTTTTATTCTTCAAAGAATGACAAATCTATAATTGGGCACCTTATTAACAAGTACCTTTTGTAGTCCATATGAACCACACCAATTGCAAATGCTAGGTTTAAATACATGCTGAAACAAATTTTGAAGGAATCTGCTAATTTTCCATTTTTGTAAGATTCTTGAAGTGCTTTGCCAAAACACAGTGACAACTCTGCTGGTTAACATCTTTTCATAAAACATTGGGAAAATCTGGACATTATATTTCAATTAAAGTCAGGTGTAGCCAATCAATGTTGAGTTTAAAACTTAGTAGATATTGCTTTGTATTGAGTGGAAGCATTTTATTCATTGGCTGACCTTAGGTAGTATTTTGACAACAGTCCAATGTATTCTCTATTTTCAGTACTATTCCAAGAAAATAATAGATTTGGAAATATAATTGCTACATAGAGCACAATAACCACAGGGATCTTGCTTCTCCTACCTGATGCCAATTTAAATAAAATCAACGCGAAGCTCCAAAACAAGAGTAAGCATTCATGAGCCTAAGGAAGATAATAGCTCAATTTATTCAGGGAGTTCAGATGGTTGGGAATAGCAGCACGTTTGAATGTTCAGTTAGATAGCATGTCAATTCAGGACCGTCAAATAAAATCACTGACACATGAATTTAAAAAATCAGTTCTGTATTGAGAAAATCTTAAATCCTTGTACATACTGAGAGCACAATGGACAGGCTATGCCTCAATCAAATCACTTTGACAAGCCATTCAAACTATCAATCAGCTAATGTTATTTTTCTAACAAATGCCAGTCATATTAAAGAAAGTACTTGCAATTATAAAGTGCCTTTTACAACCTCACGATATTCTGATGAGTCAAGGGTGTTTAATTGTCATATGTACTGACAATGGAAGTTCTTTACAACTTTTGAGGAGTGTCATGGCTGTAATGTAGATAACACAGATGCCAATTTGCATGTGACGAGACCCCTTACACAAAATTAAAGAGCTTTAATGATCTGATAGATTTGGAGCAGGTAGGATGTGATGAGTGTGGGAAATATTAAACGTTTCAGACTATTCTTTTAACTCATGAAACTATTGGAGAGAAACTAGATAGTTCAGAGAAAAAATGCGTTGGAGCAAAAATGCATGAAAAACCCATAAAGGACACAAACAGGATACATGCTTTCATTTTATAATAATTATAGAATCCAGCAACCGGCAATGACAGTGTTTATCATTACACCACTATCCACAGGGTGAAACTTCATAAGTGGCTTTCAGCAATTTACGTTATTTGGCATTGATTATGGCTTTTAAAGGAAAGATGCTATTTTCTGGTGGAAGTCATTCCAAAAACGCCTGACTTATTTAGAAGCTAGGCTGTTAACAAATGTTTTTCCCCCTCATTCTATAAGTATAGTCTGATCCAACAGACATAAAGAAAGTTACCTAAAATGAGAGAATTTGATATTGAGAGCAGAAGGTTGCTACATGCCTGGTCAGAAGGTGAGGTGTCATTGGGCCTCCATCCAGGGACCCCAGCAGTCCTTCCAGGTGGGAGAGAGGTTAACGTGCACCCCCTCTAATCTCATCTGCTGTATTTGGTATACCCAATGAGGCATGTACATCGGTGAGACCAAGCGTAGTCTTGGCAACTGTTTTGCCGAACACTTGTGCTCAATCAGCCACGGCCTTCTGGCTCTCCTCGTTGCTAACCATTTTAACTCCCCTTTCCATTCCCATACTGACCTTTCTATTCTGGGCCTCCTCCATTGCCAGATTGAGCCCACACACAAACTGGAGCAACAGCATCTCCTATTCCGCTTGAATAGCTAACAACCCAATGGTATGAACATTGAATTCTCAAATTTTGGGTAGCCTCTAACGACCTCCCACTCCCGTTTCTCCCCCACCCACTTTCTTACCCCCCCACCCCACCCCCCCCTCCATTGCCCCACCTGGACTCGCATATAATTTTCTCCACCCCCTCCTCCTCCACCTACATTACGTCCTCTGGTTTCACAGTTCGCAAGTCTTCATTCATTTTGTCTCACACGACCTGTTTTAATCTCTGGCCTTTGTCCAACCATCTGCCTATTCAAACCCCCTTCACCTGTGTTCCCCTCTTAGGTGCCACACTTTGTCTTGCCCCCCCCCCTCTCTCCCAGCTTTCTTCTCCCCCCCCCCCCCCCCCCCCTCCACAATCTGTCTGCAGAAGGGTCCCGATCCGAAATGTCACCTATCCATCTTCTCCAGAGATCCTGCTGAGTTAATCCAGCACTTTGCGTACTTTTTGTAAACCAGCATCTGTAGTTCCTTTTTCTAACGCATTGGACCTTATTGAAACAGTGCAAAAGGGCACAACCTGAAATGACAAGAGTAGGAGTGGAATGAGGAATTAAAGATACAAATTACCAGAAGCTCGGCGTCAGCCCTGCAAATCGAGTGCAAGTACTGCAAAGTGATCACGCAATCTGTGTTAATTTTTTCTGGAGACAAGAAAGCTATATTGTGAACAACTACAGTCCACTAGATGGAGAGATTGGAATTTGGAGTTAAATGAATCTGCATGCAAGATAGTTCTTCCTCTATTAGCCAAAGTAACCACAAATCATTAATTAACTTGCCTTGGTAATTAATAACTATCCAATGGATATTGTACGATGAAATCATTGCTCTTTTTGACAGATTTGGAAATTTTACTCTATATATGTTCATGTGTTGTGAAATTACATAACTTAGAGAACTTATTTGTAATTTTATGTCTTCATAACCTTTCAAACAAATATAAAAAGCATATGTGCCTGGGAAATGTCACAATGTGGTCAGACATTGGTCGTAGAAGCACATCCTTGGATGTAAAGCATTCAAATGAACAGAGGAGTGACAATCCTCACTACACCTAAGTGCTTATAAGCAGCATTGCAACAAAATAAAAAAGATTGTTTTAGATCCAATTTAACCATTCTGTAAACAATTTCGCTAATTGCCACCCGGGTCTCACCTTTGCATGATCTGTTTATGATTTTTTTTCTGATTTTCATTTTATCTTTCTGGATCTCGCTGTCTCCATTGTGACTGGCCTATCCCCTGATTCTCTTGTCTCCAGGAGATAGGACATTACAAACCCACTGATTCCCACAGCTATCTTAACTATACTTCCACCCACCCTGCATCCTTCCATTCTCCCAGTCAAGTCAAGTCAAGTCAATTTTATTTCTATAGCACATTTAAAAACAATTCTCGTTGACCAAAGTGCTTTCCATGAGTGCAGGTATTAATGTGCTACATACAGTGGTACATAGATCTAACAATACATACATAAATACATACATACAGCGCTCCCTCAGAGGACCTCAAGAAACCCTTGTGATAAATAAGTTTTTAGTCTAGACTTAAAGGAGTTGATGGAGGGGGCAGTTCTGATGAGAAGAGGGATACTGTTCCACAGTCTAGGTGTTGCAACCGCAAAAGAGCGGTCGCCCCTGAGCTTATACCTGGACCGCGGGATAGTCAGTAGCCCCAAGTCGGCCGACCTGAGGCACCTGGAGGTAGAATGGTGGGTTAGCAGATTTTGGATGTAGGTGGGGGTAAGCCCGTTACGGGCTTTGTATACATAAAGGAGGAGCTTGAAATTGATTCTGAACCGCACTGGGAGTCAGTGGAGAGAGACCAGAATCGTGGTGATGTGGTCCGTTTTTCGGGTGCCCGTCAGAAGTCTCGCTGTGGCGTTTTGGACCAATTGCAGGCAGAACAGGAATGATTGGCTGATGCCAGTGTAATGGGAGTTGCAGTAAACAAGGCCGGAGGAGATAAATGCGTGGATGATCTTTTCAAGGTCTTGAATTGGAGGAATGGTTTGATTTTAGCTATCGTGCGAAGCTGGAAGAAGCTAGCTTTTACCACAGCATTGACTTGTTTGTCAAACTTCAATGCTGAGTCAAATATCACGCCAAGGTTTTTGACGTGAGTTTTGAGTAAGGAGGTTAGGCTTCCAAGGTTGCCTGCTATTGTTTTGATGGAGTCCGAGGAGCCGAGTAGGATGGCCTCAGACTTGCTCTTGTTTAGTTGGAGGAAGTTCTGGGCCATCCAACACTTGATATCCTCGAGACAGTGCATAAGGCTGAGTAGATTTGATCGGTTGTTGGGTTTCAGGGGGAGATAGAGCTATGTATCGTCTGCATAGCAGTGGAAGGAAATGCCATGCCTTTGAATGACTTGGCATAAGGGGAACATATACAGAGAGAAGAAAATGGGGCCTAGGATGGAGCCTTGTGGAACCCCGCAGCAAAGGTTAGCTGGGGAAGAGAAAGAGTTGCCTATGTTTGAAGAGAAACTCTTATCTTTGAGGTAGGAGACAAACCAGCTCAGGGCAGTGCCATCAACACCAACCCCGTACCGGAGATGGTCAATTAGGATGGTGTGGTCCACTGTATCAAATGCTGCGCTGAGGTCGAGAAGGAGCAGGATTGCACAGTCAATGGTGAGAAGCAGGTCGTTATGTACCTTCAACAAGGCAGACTCTGTGCTGTGGTGGGCCCTGAAACCTGATTGGAAACTTTCCAGGATGGTATTTTGGTGTATGTAAAGCATTAGTTGGTTTAGAAAGGAAAGTCAGTTTGGAAATAGGTCTGTAGTTGCTGGGCAAGGTGGGGTCTAGGTCAGGTTTTTTTTCAGGAGGTTCAGGACTACCGCGTGCTTGAAGCAGGTTGGAACGGTGCCAGTGGCCTGAGAACTGTTGATGATAGAGAGGATGCTGGGACCGGCTATTGCAATTATATCTTTCAGAAGGGCAGTGGGGACAACGTCAAGGGGGCAGGTTGCAGGTTTCATAGTGGAGACCAGCTTTACAAGGGAGGGTAGAGTAACGGGTTGGAAACAGTCTAATTTAGAAGAACAGACCAATGAGACAGCTAGGTCACGGATGGGAGGGGAAATATTCGTTCTGATGTTCTCAACTTTGCTGGTGAAAATTGTAGTAAAGTCTTCGCACTTAGCAGGGGACCCAGCTAAGCTGGTACTGGGGGCAGGACATATGACAGAGGTAATGGTACTAAATAGGACCTTGGAGTTATGGGCATTTTTGGAAATATGGTTGGAAAAGTATTGTGTTCTTGCAGACTTTACTGCTTCCTGGTATTTGAGAAGATTATTTCTCAGAAATTCAAAGGAAATATGAAGCTTATCAGATTTATACTTCCGTTCTGATTTTCTGTACTCTCTTCTTCAGGCTCTGGTGGTGTCATTGAGCCAGGGCCAGCCTTTAGACTTAGGCTTTTTCATTTTAAGAGGAGCAACAGAATCCAGGATGGAAGAGCAAGTGGTATTGAATAAAGAAATTAGGTCGTCAGTGCTGAGATGGAGGGGAGACGCCTCGATGGTGCAGATGTCGGGAGCAGCTATGAGAGCATCAGAGAACTTACTGGCAGTCGAAGAGTTTATGTAGCGGCAGTAGCGAACAGGGAGATGGGATTTTGAGGGAGAGAAAGGCAGAGATGGATCAAATATAATTGCGCTATGATCTGACAGACAAGCATCAATAATTTCAATATTACAAATTGGGAGACCAGACGATAGCACCAGGTCGAGTGTGTGGCCAAGCTTGTGCGTGGGTCCAGTGGTAAGTAGAGTCAGATTGAAGGACGCAACCAGGTTCATAAATTCACTCACAAGAGGCTTAGTAGGACAGCAGACATGAATGTTAAAATCACCAAGAATCAGGACCCGGTCAAATTTGGGCAACAAGCTAGAGATAAGATCAGCAAATTGTGTGATAAAGTCTTATGCATTTTTGGTGGGCGATACACAAGAACAATTAAAAGTGGACAGACTAGACCAACTATAAATAGTTGATGTTCGAAGCTGGAGAAATGATCAGCGTTCAGGAGGCGGCATTTGAAATGTTTCTTAAATACCGTGGCTAGGCCCCCACCGCGTCCGGAGAGCCTGGGCGAGCTGAAAAAGTTACAGTTATCTGGACAGAGTTCCACGAGTGGAGCAAGCTCACCAGGATTAAGCCAGTTCCTCTGTCTCTCATTTGCTATGATAATAAGACTTTCCACGCAGTTGCCTCTGAAATGTGACTTTTCATCGACCATTGTGGGCAGAGACCTTGATCGCATTATCATTTCCTGCACTTCTGATTTCACCTCCTCTCCTCTTGGACGCAGCAAGAACAAAGTTCCTCATGCCACTGGCTTCCACAGTCAATGTATCATTCTTGTCAACTTACGGTCCACCACACAAACCAGTTCACCCCGTCCCCCCACATACCCCCATCTCATTGATTCGCTCTGTCCTCAGCCGCCTCGGGAAATCAGCCTATGTAATCGGGATGCATTTACACTCTGGTTATTCCCTCTTCTCCCCTCTCCCATCGGGCGATGGAACAATAGCTTAAAAGCACGCACTACCAGATTGAAATACACTTTCCTCCCCACTGTTATCAGACAACTGAATGGTCCTCTCATAAGCTAACAGTGTAGTCCTGATCCCCAACCTACCTCATTTTAGCTCATGTACTTTTTCTGATATGCACTTTCTCTATAACTGGAATGCTATATCGCTATAATACTGTATTTGGCACTCCGGTACTTTTCTCTTTGCACTACCTATTGTGTATAGCTTGATTGTACGCATGTATAATATGTCATAAGTGAAATGCTTTGTGTGCTATTCAGACAAATTCAGGCTGCTCTGATCCCTATCACTGGCTGACTGGCCAGGAGAGGCCAATCCTCAGCATCATTGCTAACAGCTGTCCAATTAGCTGCTATTGGTTGGCTATTGAACTTTTTCAGCCAACACACACCCACCCATTCACACACACACCCACTCACACACACATTCACACACACACACCCCTTCACACACACACACACACACCTTCAAACACCTCCCCCCCCTTTACACACACCCCCTTCATCCACACCCCTTCACACCCAAGGCTGAGCTGCCAGAAATAAACCTGTACTGTCAGCGCCTCCTATGAAGGGTGGACCGCAATAAGAAGCCTGAGATTGCTATGCTTCCTCCTTCGAAGACGAGGACTAAGTTGCTGGGACAAGCCTGAGATTGACAGTGTCATAGCACATATGCTCTGACACTGAGGGACAGTGGGCCTAGACCTTCTTACCACTGCGAAAATATATCACGCGAGTTCATCCTATGCGAGCGTCGGTGTAGTCACTGCCGAGTCCGGTGTCGTCCCTGATGCCACACATTGTATCTCAGTACCCATGACAATAATAAAGCAATTCCAATACTCTGATCTTTCTGTCAGAGTTGCAGTGTAAGCTAGAAGAACTACACAGCAGCTTCCCACTTGGCACATTGCAGCCCCCTGCATTCAACATTTAATTCTCCAACCTGCTGCTTCATTCTGTCTGTTTCAGAAATGGCCATTCATTAATCTGGTTTGGTTCAGATTTTCTCTTTCCAATTGTATGTCCTGACTGACTGGGTTATTAGCAACACATATCACAAGCAAAGAAGCATAATCTGCTTAACTGCCAAATTAATTAATTTGGCTGGTTTCACATCAGAGATATTCCTTTTGTCCTGTACATTCCTCCCCCGTCTTTTCTGAAATTAAAACCCCCCACCTCACAGAGGGACCTTAATTCTGATATTCTTTCTACTGCTGCTACTTGATTTGCATCTTTTCGGCACCGTTTGATTTGATTTTGATAACCTTTTACCACTTGTGTAGCAAATATCTATTGATCTCCCTTAAAAATATTCAAAAAGTGTTCATATTCTTCTCCCACTACTTTTAAAGAGAGAATTCTAAAGACCCACAACCCTCTAAGATGAAATAAATAACACCTTGTCTCTTTTTCAACTGGGAGACAACTTGTGATCCCTACTTCTAGAATCTACTGCAAGAAGAAAACTCCTCACCATATCCACCTTATAAAGAAAGACCCCTCAGATTCTTATGTTTCAGTCACAGTCCCCTCTTAAATTTCTAAATTCCTGTGGTTACAAGCCTAGACTGTTCAGTTTTCATACTTTTCTTAGCCAAGAATTGGGGTGGTTCACACCTCACTGATTGTAAGGATAATTTAGGTGAAAGCACTCTTCGTGTTTGATAATTACCTGAGCAAGCACATCTGAAAGACTGAAACCTAGAAATCTTCGACTTTAACTTCTTTCATCCTTGAATAATCTTGCATATTTTTACAAGGTCATCGCTCAGACTTTTCTGCTCTGGATTGAATAGCCCATGTCGATGTGTCGGATGAAGCTATAAACATATTCTTTTCAATAAAAAAATTATTGTTTTATGTCAGCAAACACAGAGAAACTAGTTATTCCAGATGATATGATATTCAAGTGGGAGTTGATCTTCGCGGTAATTGATCTAGTGGAATACAAGGCTATGTATGTTATTTAGAAGGTGAGAAAAAGACTATTTATTGTGTACCAACTTGTGAAACTAGCACTAAAGTAATTAGGTTAGAAATATAGAATTAGGTAAGTGTGTACAACAAAGAAACAGGACATTGGTCTTAACTAAATAAAACTAAACTGGTAGATGCTGATTTTTATTGTTGATATGACTCCATTCTTTTGACCTGTACACAGAATGTCCTTTTCTTGCTGAAAACAATGCTGAAACACACGCAGTCATCTTTAGTCAGTAATGCTGATGTTGTGATCCATTTTGGCCTTCTGATATTCTCACCAATATTGAAGCCAATTTTCAGCCCATTTAATTCATTGAATTGGATAATAAAAACAGCAAAAAACAGTGGGGCCTCAACATCCCAGCTATAGTGCTGAAGTTGCATGCTGCACTTCCAGTGAGCATAGCAATTACATCATCTGTTGAAAAATGTTTCAAACGAGACCATATGGATAAAGATTAGAAACAAAAATTGGATGATCACTTTGTTGGTGTGATTAGGGCTTGCGAACATTCACTGAGAGATAGAGAGGGAAATCACAGAAAGGTGTAAGAGTAATTCATATTGCATAAGAATTATAATAGTGTAAGGGCTACAGTAGTCGGGGATTTTGGCTTCTCCAATGATAACTGGGATCACTGTGTGATATGTTTAGAGTGGGTGGAATTTTTTAAACCAGATCCAGTCTTGTGCTAGTATGTAGAATCTGTGGGATCTAACGGAGGTATACAAAATTATGAGGGATTGATAGTAAGCAACTATCCCCACAGCAGAGATGTTTACAACTAGAGGATGTGGATTTAGGGTAAATGGTTAGATGTTTAGAAGAGATCAAAGAAAGATCTTTTCACTGAGAGGATGTTTGGAATCTGGAATGCACTGCACGATGGGTGTGGAAGAAAGTACTCTTCTTATATTCAATAAGTATTTCGCCAAGCATTTAAATTGCCATGGCACAGAAGGCTCTGGATCAAGTGATGGTAAATGGATTAGTATCAATAAATATTTGATTGTCTGCATGGATAATGGTGGGCTGAAGGGTCTGTTTTTGTGCTGCATGATTCTCTGGAGCAGAGAGAATGTAACCTGCCAACTTTGGTAGAGTAGGAAATCTATATGTATCTGCTATAGTAAATGTACTGAAGGTACTCCACAGTTATTTGGTAGGAGTTTTCAATTTCTGCGCTCTCAATAAAGATAGATACGATGTGAAGACACAGATGCACACGCTCCCAGTGTATGGTGTCCTCATCCTTCTTTTTGGTAGAGCTTGTCAGTTCGGGAGGTATTCTCGAAGACGGTTCACTCGTTTGGTTTGGACCTCACCCTGGTAATGGAATATGCTGAGGACAAACAGGTCGGAAGAGGAAGGGGAGTTGAAATGGTATGCAACTGATACTTGGGATGGCCTGTGAGGACAGGGTGTAAGTTCTCTGTCAAGCAGTCATCATTCAAACCATTGTTGCTGGTTCCCAGTCCTCTGTCCTTATTGCTCCACCAGTCCTTGTTGCTCTATATGCTGTAGTCTTTGATTTACTGGTGGTCTTGATTTACTGGTGGTCTTGACCTTCTTGGTTAACCATGGATAGTTCAGACTTCTCCTGGTACCCCTCTTTCTCATTGGGATACATTTCTGCTGAGCATTATGATTAATGAACTAGTTTAAATATCAACCATTGCCCATCCACTGACCTATCCCTTAGCCTATTTACCCAGACCATTCCAGCAATTCTACCTTCTTACCATTATAATTAACTTTATTTATGTTCAGGACACTCGTTATGGACCCTGGGTTGTCACTCTCAACATGTATCTAGAATTGACAATAGACAATAGGTGCAGGAGTAGGCCATTCGGCCCTTCGAGCCAGCATCGCCATTCACTGTGATCATGGCTAATCATCCACAATCAGTACCCCGTTTCTGCCTTCTCCCCATATCCCTTGACTCCATACAATAATGTGATCACTAATCCCCAGGATATCCTTAACCACAATATATTATTTTAATTCTACTTCAATGCACATGATCATAACTAAAATAGCTCGTTCATGCGTAGGTTCTATAACATATTGTTATAAGAATCAATCACTGACACGTTTTATAAATTCCTCTTGCATGGTACCTTTGTCAATTTGAATCATCTAACCAATATGCAGATTGAAATCTCTCAACTAGTTCTCTTCATACATGCTTTTTGATATTACGCCATTTACGCTTAGTCCTATTGAGAAGTAACACCTTGGATGTTTCATATTTTCTTTCCCCTGCTATTTATATTTTCCATCCTAACTGATTTCACATCACTATCTACTGCATCTATATCACAATTCGGTACATGCTGATTCCTTACCCAATTAGAGTCAAACAGCATAGAAACAGATAATTCAGTCCAACTTGTCCATGCCAACCAAGGTGCCTTATTGAGCTGGTTTCATTACCCTGCATTTGGCCCTTATCCCTTCAAACCTTTCCTCTCCATGTGAATCTTTAATTGTATCTGCCTCTATCACTTCCCCTGACAGTTTGTTCCCTATACCCATTACCCTCTGTGTGGAAAAACCTTCCTCTCAGATCTTTAAATCTTTCCCCTCTCACCTTAAACTTATGTCCTCTAGTTTTAGACTCCCCTTCCTTGAGAAAAAGACTGGCCATCCACTTATCTATGCCCCTCATGATTTTATAAACCTCTGTAAGCTCACCCCTTTGCCTCCTTCACTCAGGAAAAATGGTCACACTCTATCCATCTTTCCCTCTAACTCAAACCCACCAGCCCAGCAATATTCATGTGAATCTTTTCTACATCCTTTAGTTTAATCATATCCTTTCTATAATATGGCAATTACAACAGCACACAATAGTGCAGCCTCATCAACTTCTTGTACAGTTAGGGTTGCCAACTGTCCCGTATTAGCCGGGACATCCCGTATATTGGGCTAAATTGGTTTGTCCCATACGGGACTGCCCTTGTCCCGTATTTGACTGCTACTACTCGGGTCGAGGAGACTGTCGGGTCGGAGCGCCTCACCCGTCCCGATGTAGTGCAGCCCATGGAGTGCAGCAGCAGTGCCACGCCCCTGGCCCCATTGGTTGGCAGCCCGGCCAGCTGTCCAACCTTCGGACCTTCGCTTACCGTCGACACCACCACCCTTCCTCATGGCCGATCATCGGTTCATGAGTTGGAGGGGGTGCTGGACTTTGCGTGCCACGTCACGCGCAAAGACCGGCACCTGGGCCAAAACTCCAAAGCTGGCCCACCGGCTAGGCTATGCGTGCAGTCCAGCACCCGGGCCAACTCAACATTCACCCAGACACAGCCTAGTCGGTCAACTAATTGCCATCGGGAATTTGTCCCTTATTTTGACTTTTAGTCCCTTATTTGGGAGTGAGAAAGTTGACATCCCGATGTACAGCTGCAACAAGATGTTTTAACTCTTGCACTCAATGCCCTGACTGAAGAAGTCAAGCATGATACCTTGACCAGCTGTTTAAATATGGTGGTTTCAAGTGCAGATCAGATGCTTGTATCCAGTTGTGAGGGATTCACCTTGTGACATCACCAAGCCTCTTTCCCATATACAAGTGCAAGGCAGGAATGTAGTGGAATACTGTGCACTGGCCTGGATGAAAGCAACTCCAACAAATCTCAAGAAGATCACAGCTTGCAAGACAAAGCATACAATTGATTGGCACCACATCCTAAATATTAATTCTCTCCCCAACTGGCTGCAGTGGCTGTAGTGTGTGCCATATACAAAATGCACTATGGTTAGGCTGGTCCAGTACCTCCTCCAAAAACTAAGCCATATTGCCAGGAAATACTAGCAGCAAGTGCATGGGAACATTAGTTGGAAATTTCTTTTGAAATTACACACCATCCTGACTTGGAAATGTATTGCTTTTCCATCATTAATCCTGGAACTCCTTTCCCAGCAGCACCGTGAGGGTATTTTCAGTAAAACATTGTAGCAGTTCAAGAAGGTAGTTTACCAACAACTTCCTGATGGTAGTTAAAGATGGGCAATAAATGCTGGCCTTGCAAGTGAGGCCCAGGACCTGAAAATTAAGATTTACAACAAATTGCAACTAGCAGTTTTCTTCTGCTCTTGATTAAGGCTGATCTGATGTAAATTCAACACTGTGTTTCCTGGGGCGACTTTTCACTCCTTTGCCAATCAAGTATGTCTATCTCTGCCATTTCACTGTTCCAGTAAGTCATTTTAGAGATCAAAATTAAAATAACTGTCGATGGTAGAAATCTAAAATTAAAACAAAATGTTAGAAACACTCAGGAGGTCAAGCATCGTCTGTGGAAAGAGAATAATTAATATTTCAACTTGACCCTTTTTCAGAACTGGTTAAGAGAGAAGAAAAGGTAGTTTAAAATGACAAAGTAAGTGGAAAGAGTATGAATATGATAAAGGAAATATATGTGATATGGTAGGTTATGGATAAAGGATGAATTGTGGGTGGCTTCATGTCAAAAGATGACAGTTTGGGGGAGAGGCAAAAAAGCGTAATGTATTGTTAAAGCAGGGCAGTGGGATATACCCAGCTGATCGAGCTGCACAATGAAGAGAGATAAATCACAAATGATTTGAGCTAATGAAGAAAGATAATATCACAAATGGACAAAGTTTCCAGTTCTGATATAGACAAATAAAGTGAATAATAGGTTGAAATTCTCAGATCTAGCACTCCGTGGCCTGATAACTTCCCTGGTCCGGCATGTTTTGAATTTGCAGAATATATCTGAACTAATGAATTAATTGTAACTAAGATCTGTACTATTCTATAGCTCATTAATTTACCAATGCAACTTTTTTTATCACAGTCAACAACGTTTTCAATTTACCAAAACTTTGGTTATGGACTGTTATCCGAACCCCCTAGTTGCCATTCCTCACAACTGTCCCACTATACTTAAAAAGAACCGTTATCGTGATCAGATGATAATGAGAATATCTGAGGTTTGGTATTTTCTGTGCGTAGCACTGGTCAGGTTCCAAGGGTGGCAGACTAGATAGTTTTAACCTGTAACTGAAGAATTGGAGAAATCACCACTGTGTGTGGAAGGCTGCAGCAAACCCAGACTGAAACAGACTGTAATGCCCCTGTCCCACTTATGAAACCTGAACGGAAACCTCTGGAGACTTTGCGCCCCACCCAAGGTTTCCGTGTGGTTCCCAGAGGTTTTTGTCAGTCTCCCTACCTGCTTCCACTACCTGCAACCTCCGGCAACCACCTGCAACCTTCGGGAACCGCACGGAAACCTTGGGTGGGGCGCAAAGTCTCCAGAGGCTTCCGTTCAGGTTTCCTAAGTGGGACAGGGGCATAACATTGCAGGAGGCCACTGGCAAATAGATCAGGGTAGGAATGGGATAGAGAATTAAAATGGGAGGCAATAGGGTACACTGAGTAGTTCCTATGGTCTAAACACAGATGGTCTACAAAGTGATCACCCAAACTGCTAAAACATTGACTAAAAGTCACGTGCTATGCATCAGGCTTCACACTAGCCTTTTCCACAAAATTATAGGTTATCTTCTAATAGAGCAATATTTTCCCGGCACTCACTAATAAATCGTTCTCTACTGTATGACAGTTTGTCTCTCTACTCCCAATCCTCCCATGGGATGATGGTTTCTTCACACAAAGTAAGTCTATCTCTATAAAATGACAGTACCACAACGCACACTTACTTGGGTAATAACTGCTTTCTTCCCTCTGACTGACAGTTTTTGCCCAGAGTGACACTCAGTCCACTAGGAGTATTCATCTCATTTTCTCTCCCCAAAATTAAATTTAGTTTCTCTTGAGTGACTTTGCCTCTGGATTTTGTTTCAATTGAGGGATAGTTAGAGTCATTGAGTCATAGAGTGATACAGTGTGGAAACAGGCCCTTTGGCCCAACTTGCCCACACCGGCTAACAATGACCCAGCTACACTAGTCCCACCTACCTGCGCTTGGTCCATATCCCTCCAAACCTGTCTTATCCATGTAGACACAAAATGCTCAGCGGGACAGGCAGCATCTCTGGAGAGAAGGAATGGGCGACGTTTCGGGTTGAGACCCTTCTGCAGACTGATGTCAGGGGAGGGAGCGGGACAAAGATAGAATGTAGGCGGAGACAGTGAGACTAGTGTGAGAACTGGGAAGGTGGAGGGGATGAAGAGAGAAAGCTAGGGCTATCTGAAATTAGAGAAGTATCTAACCTCTCTATGTCCTATCCACCATGTACCTGTCTAACTGTATTAAACAACGGGGTAGTCCCAGTCGCAACTATCTCCTCTGCCAGCTTGTTTCATACACCTACCACCCTTTGTGTGAAAAAGTTACCCCCTCGGATTCCTATATTTTCCCCTTCACCTTGAACCTATGACCTCTGGTCCTCGATTCCCCTACTCTGGGTAAGAGACTCTGTGCATCTAAGTTTTACTCTGTGTGGCCATCACCCCTTTAAATACTACTTTTGTCCTTGCTGAATAAAAGCCTTCTCCGCTGAGTAACAGGATATTCAATGATGTGATAGCTCTCTACAAAATTACGGTCTCTCAATACCCCGCACAGTGACAATTTCTGCATTAACAGTCACTCTCTTTAGAATCATTCCCTTCTCTGCGTTCCCAAACAAGTATTACAAATGTAAAATTCTTAATATACTTAAAAGGAGGATGCAGTATCATTCAATCAAACTGACCAACTGAGCAAAACTTTGATAAACAAAGCTACATCGCCAAGAAATGTGTTCAAGATTAGATTGAGATGAAAACTTCTTAGTAATGGGAGGGAATTGGAAATTATTGGGTATACTGGAATGTAATTCTTAGATCTACTAAGCTTTTATCTGTCCCCAAAAAAGCATTTGCTATCTCTGTTTACAACCTCGTAAAACTGAATTTGCGATATACCAGCATCTTTAACACAAAGCACATGCATTTTTTTCCCTGTGAAGTACTGTAGTAGAAAATATTCCTTTTGTTTTTCTAGAAAATTGGAAAGTTACCCAAAGTCAGAAGTAACTGACCCTTCTCCACATGTTGTGGTGGATTTTACACTGACCATTGGGGCATTGTTCCAGCCTTTTCCAACTCCCTGACCCCCCCCCCCCCCCCCCATCCCCCCAACCCCCCCCCCCCCTGAATTGCACAATCATTAAACATTCACATCTGTTTGGCCCTCCATTAGCACACCCAGCACAAACAGATGTGACGGAGGATAATTAAACATTTTATGTTGAGGAAACAGAAAATAAAAAAACAGAAAAATGTGAAAGGTTGTAAATACAGAGCAAGCTTGGAGAGTATTGGATGTGGTTTCTCCAAGGTACATAATGGACTTGCAAGGTCTCAATTCCAATTGATCCAGTGACATTTCATATTTTGTTGGAATCTCTTTCAGCATTACTGTTGTGTCAGCTTGACCAGCTGAAAGCCAAGGGATTTCTTAAGTTAAACATGACACATGAAGGAAAGTCTCATTGACACTTAGAGCCATGTAATCCAGCCAATGAAAACCTCTTCACTCTGTGTATTTTCATTGTGCCTTAATGTTGACATTGATAAAATAAAGGGAGCCAAGATTGAAACAACTTTTAGTCCAGAAGATAAAACAGCCTCACTTTGTGCCTTTGAAATAAAGTCCATCTTTTAATCCCTATAAGCAGACTGATCCCCACGAAATGCGTCAGCATCACTGTACATCTTTCTTTGTGCACAGTATCTTGTCGGCTCCAGTTATCAGCTCGTGATTAGTTCTCTCCTACATTGAGATAGTTATGGATAAGGATAAAACTGAACGTCAGGGGAAAGTGCTAAATTGTGGGAAGGTTAAGTACAACAGTACTAGGCAGGAGCTGGGGAGAATAGATTGTGAGCAGCTGATATTGGGCAAGTCCACATCTGACAGGTGGAAGTCATTTAAAGGCTATTTCCTCAGAACTCAAGGCCAATGTGTTCCTGTGAGGAAGATAGACAAGAATGGCAAGATTCGGAAAACTTGGATGACCAAAGATGTTACAAATTTAATGAAGAATGAAAAAAGCAAGATATGTAGGAAGCTGAAATTGGATAATGCCATTGATGAATGTAAAGGGAGCAGAAAAGAACTTAAACAGGGAACCAGAAGGGCTAATATTAGGTTAGGAAGGCATAAGGGTTACTGGCCTTCATTAATTGGGGATTTGAATAGAGAAGTTGGGAGGTTATGCTTCAACTTTATAAAACCTTGTTCAGACATGAGCTGGATTACTGCTTGTAGTTCTGGTCGCCATGCTATACGATGATAGTGCTAGAGGGGGTACTGAGGAATTCACCAGTATATTGCTTGGGATAGAGCAATTTAGTTATGAGTAGAGACTGGAGAAGCTATGTCTGTTCTCCCTGTAGTAGAAGATGTTAAGAGGAGAAATGATTGAGATATACAAAGTCATGAGTAGATATGGTATACTGCAGGCATCTTTTACCCATGCCATGGGTGGATAAAACTAAAGCAGATAGTTTTTGCATACAGGAGGAAAGGTTTAGAGGGGATATGAGTTAGTGGTGAAGAGAGCTAGCAGCTTCAAATTCATAGGTATGACAGGTTGATGATGCAGAGTGTTGTCGGTTCCAAATTCCTGGGCTTTAAACTCGCCAATGACCTGCACTGGGCCCAGCATATAGGTGTAAACATGAAAAGGGCACTCAGCACAGCTATTTTCTTAGAAGTTTAAAGTGATTTGATATGTCTTCAAATCTATATAACTAAAAGTCTCATCTTGACCACTTCCAGTCTGCGCTGTATATTGTTTTTAGAAAAAAAGTTACCCTATCTCATTATGATTTTTGGCCATCTTACTCACAGTCCTCCACCGCTGAGGCAGCCCCGAGGATTTTTCCGATCGATTAAAAATAAAAAAGTTATGAGTGTTTAAAAA
Source organism: Amblyraja radiata (assembly GCF_010909765.2). Lineage (NCBI taxonomy): Eukaryota > Metazoa > Chordata > Chondrichthyes > Rajiformes > Rajidae > Amblyraja > Amblyraja radiata. The sequence continues at coordinate 22,809 of NW_022630498.1, forward strand.
ATCTTGAGGTCAGCTGATTGGTCCTCTCGCCTGTCAATCACCATGATAAAGGTAACGCCCCTTCCGGGGGGGGGGGGGGGGGGGTGGTAGGACTATAAAACCGTGGATGCCTGGACGTGAGTTAGTCACTCTGGAAGATCGCGAGGGGGAGGCTACAACTGATTCCAAGCTGTGAATCAATTGAACTGTTGAGTCTGCAATGTTAGCCCATAATGAAAATGAAATTAGTTGTTTGGCCTGCCCTGTGCTTGAAACTGCAGTGCAAATGGAAATGAAATGAAAATGCAATGAGCTGTTTCGTCTGCCCTGTGCTTGAAACTGCAATGGAAATGGAAACAAAATGAAAATGCAATGAGCTGTTTGACCTGCCCTGTGCTTGAAACTGCAATGGAAATGGAAATGAAATGAAAATGCAATGAGCTGTTTGGCCTGCCCTGTGCTTGAAACTGCAATGGAAATGGGAAAGAAAATAAAATGCAATGATCTGTTTGGCCTGCCCTGTGCTTGAAATTGAAATGGAAATGAAATCAGTTGTTTAGCCTGCCCTGTGCTTGAAATTGATATGGAACCACTAAGATGGCGGATGTGCAGGAGTGGGCACTGTCTGTGTATGGCAGCCTGCCCGCAGTCCGTCTCTTCACCTTTTTTTTATTTTAAGTCCTGTTCAAAATGTTAGTTGGAGGTCTTTTATGTGGTGGGTGGGGGTGGGGAAGGGGGAAACTTTATTTCTTAGTCCCCGACCTGGTCGGAGAGGCAGCATCCCTCCGAGCTGCTTCTTCGCCCCGTCCTCGCAGCCTACCATCGAGAATGGAGCGGCGTTTCCTGTCGGGAACGGCGGCGGCGCAGCGCTGGGGTACCAACACGGAGCGGACGATGCCTTACCGGGTCGCCGTGCGGTAAGCTCCGGAGCGCTGTGGCCGCTGACTCCCAACATCGCGGAGCTGTGGCTGCGGGCGTCCGGCAGCGGGCGGCGCTGGATTTGGAGCGCTGCGGAGCCTGGGATCGAGTTCGCCGGGGTCGGAGCTCCAACCGGCGCGGCCTGAGGACTACGAGTGCCCCGGTCTCCGGGGAGGAGGCAGCCGCTCCAGACTTTCCGAGCCGCTGAGGAATGTTTCACCCGACGCCGGAATTCCATCTTCACGGCAAGAGGGCCCTGAAAATTATTGGACTGGCTGCAAGGCCACAAATGGGCCCCGACCTCGGGTGTTTCACAGAGGAAGAGGACTTAACTTTCTGGTGCCTTTCCCCACAGTGGAAAATTTTGATTCTGCTGTGGGGGGACGTATGTGTTGAACTCTATAATGTGCTGTGTCCATTTTCTTTGTTATTTTAACCTTTTTCTATGGTTTGTATGGAAACTTATTATCTATTTTATGTAAAGCACTTTGGTGTCAATGCGAGTTGACTTAAAACGTGCTATATAAATAAAACTTACTTACTTACTTACAAGGCCCCTATTAGCCGGGAAACCAGTCCCCTTTGCTCAAAATGCCCGTGTTAGCCCAGGAGGAGCATTTTGGCCCAAAAGGCCCGTGCCAGGCCAGGAAATGTCCAGAAAAAGTGCCTTTCACTGAGATCTCTCTCATTTTAAAAAAAAGAGCCCCTTCGCCCCATCAGGCCTGTACTAGCCCAGGAGGAGTCCCTTCTGCCCATCAGTAAGTATCCCCCCTGCAAGTATTACACCTCACCCCAGTATTTGTCTCCCTCCCATCATTGGCTCCCTGTGAGATCCAGGCCAGGGTAGACTTTCCTCCTTCATTGCTGTGATCTGCAGAAAAAGATGAAAAATGTCTAAAATTGGTTCTCCACCCTCTCCCCCTTCTCTCTCATCTGTTTTGGGCAGAATATCTGGCAGTTACTGAGCTGCCAGCCCACCAGGCCTGAATGACTGAGCTGCCAGCCCACCAGGCCTGAGTGACTCAGCTGCCAGCCCACAAGGCATGAGTGACTGAGCTGCCACAGCCCACCAGGCCTGAGTGACTGAGCTGCCAGCCCACCAGGCCTGAGTGGCTGAGTTGCCAGCCCACCAGGCCTGAGTGACTGAGCTGCCAGCCCACCAGGCCTGAGTGATTGAGCTGCCAGCCCAAGAATCCATTCGGCCCACAATGTCCATACTATCCATCTGGAAACCAGTCCATTTGGCCCACAACACCCACAGCTCCAGAAAGCCCCCCCCCCTCCCCCACTGGCCATCAGTATTGGAATTGGTGGAGAGGTGGAATATTGCGTTGGGGACCAGCCCTCCCGTGTGAACATGGGACCCAATGGGTCGCAGTTAGTCTAGTATTATAATAAACTCCAACATATGTTATGTAGAAATTATCCTGACTGGTTGCATCATGGCTTGGCATAGCAATTCCAACACACAGGATTGCAAGAGGCTGCAGAGAGTGGTGGACTCAGCCCAATCCATCACGGGCACAGGCCTCCCCTCCATTGAAATAATCTACTTGAGGTACTGCCTTAAGAAAACAGCATCTGTCATCAAGGATCTCCACCATCCATGCCCTCTTCTTACTGTGTCATTGGGCAGGGGGTTAAGAAGCCTGAAGTCCTACATGAGGTTCAGGAACATGTACTTTCCTACAACTATCTCATTCTTGAACCAACCTGCACAACCCTAATCCTACCTTGACAACAGAACACTACGGTTCATCTATTGCACTACCATGGATTTTCTTTTTCAAATTACAATCTTGCATTAATGTTTTGCAGTCTTCTTTCTTTTAGAAATTGTCTGTGTAATTATGTATATTTTGTTTTGTGTGTTTGTCTGAGTCTATGTGCCTATGGTGTTACTGCAAGCAAGATATTTAATTGTAACTATCCCTCACTGTATTTACATATGACAATAAACTTGATCTGACCTGACTTGAGAGACCCTTCTTTACTCAGAGAATGGTACGTGCCTGTACTGCACTGCATTGCCTGAGAAGAGTGAATGAGGTTGGATTGTTGACACCATTTGAGAAGCATCTAGATGAGCGCAGGAACTACCTCGGCAGAAAAGACAATGAATCACATGCTGGGAAATGGGATTAATAAGGAAGGGTGCCTAGTCAGTGTGGATGAGTTGAGCCAAGTGGCCCGTTTCCATGCTGAATGATTTTATGACTCCATAACACATTCCTTCCTTGCCATTTTCTCACTATTGGAGTCAAGTAGATAACCTTACTCTTTATTAAATTCCACCTGTTACTTTCACTCACTAACAAAAAGCTTGATTCTATCTTCCTCTTCCCTTGAAGAGGTAGGTGGTGGGCATTTGGTATGTGAGGGGTGCAGAAGGGGCAAGATTGGGGGGATGGTTCTCATTTAGAAAAGTCTGGGATTTACCTACTCCTTCACAACCCTGCTTTGATTTATTGATTGCTCATCACAACATGACTGATGAAAACTTTCCTGCATTTGAGCACTCAGCACCTTGGTCATTAGGTGACCCCATTGAACATGTGGGAAAAAGATTAGTGAGGCTTACCTGACCCATCAGGCTATAGCTATGGGACCCTTGCTCCACTCTCGCCACTTATCTAGTTGAAAAAGTCTATTTCTGATCTCAACTACCATAAAGACCTTTGCCTCACCCAAGTCCAGGCAATGGTTTCTTGGAGTATTTGGGTGGGTGTCAAAAACTGAATGTGGCTTGAGTTTTAAAACTCCTTCGAGCTTCACCATGTAAGCATAATTTCCCGGAGTGTTTGGGTGGGGATCAAAACTTGGGTGTTAAAACTCCCTTGAGCATTATGTAAGTTGAAAGCTTGCTCAGCCCCTTTTGAGTCAAATCCCACCCTACCTTTGTAGTTTTGCGATTTAATGGTCCTCCCATCATAATGCCACAACTAAACGTGTTTGAAGCTCATTATTAATTGATAAATACAGTATTATAGGTATATGATTTCAACTTTTCCAATGCCATAGAGAAAGATCCTATCAGGAATATTAAGAGCATGAGAGACTTACTGAATCTGAAGGCTATGAATGGAAATAGAGTACCTGCTGTAAGTGACCGTAAGCAAGAATTGGGGGATATTGCCTCAACATTGACAACTGTTCAAACAAATTCAAGTGGACCACACAGTTTATTATGTCATGTTTTTTGAATATGAACTTCAATAAAAGCTTTTCACAAACGGAATGGGAAAGAACATTTTGAAATCCCTACTCCATTATTTCATTTTGCTGAGAATGAATGTGGGGTCCAGATGATTTCAATATTCTGGAGCATTGTAGGCTGAGTCTGTGAGTTGCCATGGCAGCAAGTGTTGTGGGTGACTCAAGATTCAGCTGCTGCTGATGTTAAAGAGTTTGCCCAGTCGGCTGGGAATGTACTGTTGGTTTATATTAATTCAGGGGCACTGTAATGGATAGAGGGGACAGTGATTACTGATTTACTAGGAGGCTGGAAGCAACAAATCTATTTATCACCAGCAAAACAGCTTGATTTATTTTGTAAAATCAAAAATGCCTTGGCCTTCCAAATCCACATTGCTCTCGGTTTGGTTTCCAATCCTTGCATTAATGTTTCCCGCTGCACCTGTTCCACTAAAATGGATCCCAGGAGAGTGTGACCTGAGGGCACCACTCCATAATTATTCATCACCATTTTCTAGATTCATGTGGCAATCATCATGTGAAGTAGAAGTTAGGAATTTTAGTCAAAGCACAGACCCAAGACCAAAGTAACAAATTTTCAAAGTATCTGTAAAATGCTGGGAGCACAAACATAATTGTGTGCTGACACTGTTTTCTCCAATCTGCCTGATGGGAAGTTCCTAATGAGAATATTTTCAATGTGGGATTATATATTTACATGGCCATAGTTTAAAAATAACTCTGAGGATAAAAAGCAAAGCATTTTGCATTATATTGTATCTGAAATTGAGCAAAATACCACAAAGCATTTATTGCGAGCATTATCAAATTGAATACCACATGGGATTTTAAGAAGATTACAAATAAACAAAAAATAGGTACAATTGGAAAAGTTCAAGGATTAGAATTCCAAAGTTTAGGACCTTATCAGCTGAAGACTACATTGACATTAGTGGTCAAGAAGGAACTGCAGATGCTGGAAAATCAAAGGTAGACAAAAATAATGGAGAAAATCAGCGGGTGAGGCAGCATCTATGGAGCGAAGGAAATAGGCAACGAAGGAAATAGGCAGACTGAAGAAGAGTTTCGACCTGAAACGTTGCCTATTTCCTTCGCTCCATAGATGCTGCCTCACCCGCTGAGTTTCTCCAGCATTTTTGTCTTCCGTTGACATTGGTGAAGTGATTACATTTTGGGATGGTCAAAAGGCTAGTTATAAACATCCAGATTTCTTCGTGGGTTATGAAATTAGAGAGTTAGGGAGGAATGAGACCATGGATGGATTTGAAATAAGGATGAGCATTTTAAAATCCATGTGTTTCCCACATGCTTGATGAGGACATCTCATGACAATGTCTCCAATTTTCAGCAAATTATCAGCCTGCTCATTCAACATTCAGTGCTGGGCAGTCAGAACAATACTGTAATTAAACAATGGAGCATTTAGATGCCAATAAAGATGATAAAATAAATTGATTAAGAAAGGAAAAATAGAATATTTGGATATATTTATAGGGGATGTAAGAGCTTCTCGAAATGTAAAAAGAGAAAGATTAGTGAAGTTACGTGGGGTTACATTGAGAAACAAAGGAATTCATAATGATGATCAGGAAGATGACTGAGTAGTTAAGGAAATGTTTTAATCATAATCATAATCATACTTTATTAGCCAAGTATGTTTTGCAACATATGAGGAATTTGATTTGGTTTCATCTCCACACAACAATGTTGCAGAAACATAATCTATTGAACTAAAAGCAATTTTCTATTAGTGAAAAAATATCACTGGAGAAATTAATGGCACTGAATGCTGAAATTCCCCATCCCTGAAAATGTGTATCTCAGAGTACTTCAAAGAAGTAGTTTTGAAAGCAGAGGATGCAATTGTCATAATTTTCCTGAATTCTATAAATTACAGAATAATTCCTGCAGATTGACGGGTGGCGAATGTAATCCCACTATTTAAAACAGAGGGAGAGAAAAAATAGGAGACTACAAATGAGATGACATGAGATGCTATTAGCAATATCAGTAAGATTAGGCATTTTCAGCATGGATTTCAGAAACGGAATTTTCTCAATGGAGTTTTGGGGATGTGAATGGTACTATAGATAAGGAAGAACCAGTAAATGTGGTGAACTTAAGTTTCTGAAATATTTTGATAAAGCCCAAATAAGAGACTAGTATGTGAATTAAAGTATATAGTATTCAGGGTTATGTTATTGAGGGAAAACATAGTATTCAGGGTTATGTTATTGACAAAGGTTGAAATCAGTTGACAGGTGGAAACCCCCAAATAGGAATAAATGGGTATTTTTCCAGATAGGAGGCAATGACTATGGTGTACTGCATGGATTTGTCCTTGGGCCACAGCTTTTCACAACATATTAATGATTTATACAAAAAAATATTACATCATTTACCATAAGGTCATAAATTGATATGAGTACCAAATGTTGATATATTTAACTTCTGTTTGGGTGGGATATGTTAGTGTACAAAAAGGCTGGGGTGACCTTGTACACTACACATTGAAAGCAAACATGCAAGTGCTAACAAGCTGTTGACAAGTCGCATGTTAAGTTTGTAGCAAGAGGATTTGAGCACAGGAGTAAGAATGTTATGCCTGAATTACAGAGGGTCTTGTTGACATCATGCTTGGTTTGATTTCCTTACATGAGGAAGGAGATACTTGTCAGAGAGGGAATGCAGCAAATGTTCTCCACAGTGCTTTGTGGTATAGTGGCATTGTTTTTCGACAGATTGAGACAGTTGAGTTTGTATTCACAAGAACAGAAGAATGAGAGGTGATCTAATTAAAATGAGACATAGAAAGGATAAGAGGAGATACTGCCGGAGGTTGATAGTGAAATAGATGACCAACCATGATTTGGATTGATGGAGGACAAGGGCTTTAACAGCCTACTGCTGCTCATATTTTCTATTTCAGTGAAAATGGGCACAGATTAGGGAGGTTACAGTATATTAGTATGATTAAACGAGAACTTACCAGTTTGAAGTTTGATATTTATTTTATTGGGTGTAACGTTGAGGGATTACGTGAAGACCCCGCCAGCACGCATGCGAGTCAATCTTCAAAGCAGCGGTGTGAAATCACAGATAACAGTTAGTCGAACTAAACATAGTAAGATAAGAGAACTAGAATACCAGTTGACCTTTATGATAGAGGGTTGGGCGTGGAGGGCACGTAATCCCTCAACGTTACTCCTCATAAAATAAAGATCAAACTTCAAACTGGTAAGTTCTCGTTTAATCTTACTATTTTACTTCGGAGTCACGTGAGTGACTACGTGAAGATTTTAAAGCTCTGTGATTTCATGCCGTGGAAACGAGTCCATGCGTCACACACTGCATCAGTTGACCAAGGACGAGTGAACATTAATAATGCATTCAGACATGACATAGATATAGACATGTTGATGCTTTTAATGAACAAAAGTAATAATAGAAACTCTCCTCAACCGGGAGGAACTATAAAACAGAACCTAAAATAGAGTTGGCAAATACCCCTGGTCTGGCAATGGGTAGTTCTAAAATGTTTGGAAAGATCGTTTGTTTGACCATCCTGCAGCCGCTAGGATGTGGTCCCGCGAAACGTCCATTACCCTGCTGCTGATGTTGTTGCAGCCCTGGTGGAGTGAGACTTAAAATGTCAATGTTCACTCCTGTGTAAGCCAGAACCCGTAAACCACCTGGAGATGGTCTGTACTGATACCTTGTTATCAGGCTTTATGTAACTAACAACCATTGCTAATTCAGAGTCTCATTCTGGTGTAGATATGTGACCACATACAACCGAAGGTCCATGGAATATGCCAACAAATCTAGTTTGAGACCTGATGCCCCTGGTCTACTCTGCTTAACTAAGTCACAAACATAAAATGTTATTTGCCTGCAGATGTAACCATCCTGTCCAGTCACAGCCTATGCAATGACTGGACCCGTTGCGCTGATCTCAGCGCCATGAGCATAATCACTTTGCAAGTGAGTTTGACCAAGGACAGGGATGTAGCTGGAGTCCACCGGCGAAGCGGCATAGCACAATGTTAACATCCCATATCTCTGCATACCTAGGCCTGGGAGGTTTCGAGTTGAAGGTACCCTTCATCAGAGGGTGAGACCCGACAGAGAGGATTCTGCTCCCAGCAGCCAATATGATGAGAAGGCACGTTTGGCACAGTTAATGGCACTATAACTTAATGATTGTATAACTTAAAGACCCATGTAAAACTGAACTCCAAAACGTCAGTCATCCGTGCCGATTTATATGTAATATTAGCATTTAAACAAAATACTTCCCATCTCCTTATGAGGAAATGTACTGCTTATTTGGTGCTATCCCTGCAATCTGCAGTGGTTTGACAACCCGAGCCGCTGGAACGGCCTTCTCAGAGTCTGCAAGTCAAAGAATAGATTTAATCATGCAGAGGATGGTGTCCCGAGTCACGGCTAAACCAGCAAATTTTTGTGTCTAGAATAACCATATAAGGTTCTATTATCATTCCCAACATTAGCGGGAACCATGGCTGTATAGGCCAATCAGGTACTACGAAAATGCCTGAAGCGGGAACTTGCTGAATTTTTTGCAAGACCCGTCTGATGAGGCAAAATTGAGGAAGACATAAAAGAACATTCCTCCCCAGTGTAGCGAGAATGCATCCATCGCCACTGCTATGCCACATATTTTTTGTAACTGGAGATTGAGCCTGGGTGCAAACATCTCGAACTTTAGTGTTCCATCGAGCCACAATGTCATTAAATACTTTGTGATCCAACATTCATTTTGTTTTGTCATTGATCTTACGTGATAATACACCAGCACCAAATGAGGTTAGGTAAACTATCACCGGATACTTTGCCTTGATTGCACCTATGTGATTTAACATTTCCACCACCAAAGTGTATCAACTTGGACTTGAGCATGCAACTATGCACATTCGCACAAACCCTTAACCCACAGAATGCACCTGGTGTCTATAGGTAGTTGATACCATATAACTGAAGAATTGGGAACTGATGCAAACCCCAACCGCCTCCATAATTAGAGACGGTATTAGTAATTATCCATTTTGGAGCAATAACATCAGTTTGTAATCATAACTGAAGATTAACTGACGAAAAGTTAGTGGAGCAATGCTGAATACTGTTCGTCCACCAAATTGACTTTAATAGTTTCAGCTGGTAATAGCATAGGTCTATTAACAATGACCTAAATGGTACTTGAGAGATTACTCCTTTGTACGCTGTAAGTTCTGATAATGCAAAGGCCCAAATAGCACAGCTGAAAGCCAATATATTGTCAATTACACTTGATGAATAGAAGGCTGCTTGATAACAACAAGTTGTTACAAGCTTCAATTAATTCCAAACTCTTGCCTCAGGGCGGAGTCACAGACAAATTAACTGAGTTAAAGGTAAACCCCAGTCATCAATAATATCAGTTGGTATCAACTTATATTTTACTGAATGGATGAGAACCCAATTTTCTCAAATATAGTTTTGTGGCTGATTTAGCAAAATATAGCGTTTAGAATATCATCCAAATAGGCCGTAACAATTTGTTTTTTAGCTCTGAGCAGCCGAAGCACTGGTTTTAGTAATTTGGTAAATAACCTGGGAGCTGAAGTTAGTTCATTTTGTAACGCTTTTAACTGTTATCATTGCCCCATCCAGCTAAATTTCAATATCTCCGGTGATCCCTGTAAATGGAAACCGAACCCATGGAAGTTAGACAGTCACGAAGTTTCCTATTCAGAAATGTCTATACTGCACATGCAAGTTGAACCTGTTGATAATGCACAGGCCACGTCTGCCACAAGCCTGCCTTGAAAGGCAACTGCAGCCATGCCTAGAACTCTGGCCAATTTCCGCGCCTGTCTCGCTTGTATACTGTGCAGTATAAACAAATCTCATGTTATCTTTAAACATTTGTACAAAAAAACAAGTGTAAATATTACCAACTTGTAAATGGTCCACATACCTCATGTTTCGGAAAGAACCAGATCCACCTACTTCCATGGCTACCGGTGGTCTTATGGTAAGCCCAAAGGCCCCTGATGCAGGTTCTATTACAGTCCTTGATTTGGAGAGTAGGACTGCTGGGGTGCGTGGATTCCATATTTTCCTGAAGACCGGCTTGGGCCTTGGCCACTTTAGCCCAGCTTTCCAACTGTCACCAGCTTCAGTGAACCGCTCGCTGGCGATGGCGGCGTGGGGTGTGTTGTCGCCGAAATGATGAAGCTTTCCTCGTCGTTGATACCTTGATTAGTCCGACAGCTTTTGCTTCCTCATCCAGGTCTTGCCTGTTGGATAGGTCTTCTCCGAAGAGAAGTTTCGGCGGCTGAACATTGCTGGCCTCCCCCTTCAACGGCACCCCAGATAGCGCTGTTCACTGCTGGTACTTTCAGGAACGTTTTACAGGTGCAGCCGTCACCTGCTCCTGTAATGATGTGATGTGAGATAGCTGATGCTTGCAAAGCTTGTAACGTGAGGGGAACTTGCAGCAGCTCCTTCGTTTGCGAGTATATTGTAACCCTTAATGCCATGACAGACATTTCTTGAACCTCACGTACGTACTCCAATATGTTCCACGGGCATACTTCCGAGATTGGAGTCAGTTACACAGTGACGCCTCGCACTCTCCTCCACGGAGAGGGAGTTTGTAAGCAGCCCTGGAACAGGTGCTGCCGCAGCCCCCCGAGGAGATCTGCGCTCATATGGCCCCGATCCATGGACCATATCAGGATGGACCATCACCTCAGTGGGATGAACGGCCAGCGGACGCATCCATGCTCCACCTGGGTTAAACATCCGAGGATGTACCCATGTAGGAGGGGACCCTCCTGGCCTGACTAGTCCCAGTCCAGGCCTCTTCCCAACTTCGTTTGGCTGCACCCTTTGGTGCTGCCGAAGTCGGAAGTCGCTGACCGCTGTCAGCAACTCAGCTAGCGAACCCGCATTTCCATGGTGTTCGTAGCCGGCTCCGGCTTACCCTTGGCTTTACCCCCTCCTGGGGAACCATAGCGGAGTCGGCTCCCTCGCGGTCCAGCCTGGTTTCCCCGCGATCCGTGACCTGGGTATCCTGCGGTCTATAACTGGGATACCCCCGTAGTCTGTGACTGGGTCTCCCTGCGGTCTGTGACCGGGCTTCCCCGCGGTCTGCGACCGGGCTTCCCCGTGGTCTGTGACCGGGCTTCCCCGTGGTCTGCGACCGGGGTTCCCCCGCAGTCTGCGACCCGGATCCCTGCGGTCTGTGACTGGGCTTCCCCGTGGTCTGCGACCGGGCTTCCCCGCGTTCTGCGACTGGGCTTCCCCACGGTCTATGTCCGGGATTACGACATCCTGCAGGAAGTTCTGAAAAAGAGAATCCTGCAACGAAACAGAACCTGGAAGTAAGTATAAACTTACCTGCTGGGTTTACTTACCGCTGGAAGGAGCAGCGCGCCTGCCAGCTAGACACGCAATGCGATAGACGATATTACGCGCATGCGTGCTGGCGGGGTCTTCACGTAGTCACTCACGTGACTCCGAAGTAAAATCAAGGATTTAGTAAAGAATCAATATTGGATGTAATAAGCAAGATTAGAGAAGATGCAAAGTAATACATTTGAAAGAGAGGATGATGACAGTACCTGAGAAGCAATAATTATTAACATATCAATTAACATGAGTGCTGGGTTAAAAAGATGAGGTCAGCAAAGTAATGTGGGAGAAACAGGAGGGGTGACCCAGAAACAAGTTGAGCTCTAGGATGGCAGGAAAGGAGATAGGAAAGAAGCGAGTGATATACTGGATGTTAATTCAGAACTAAATTAGGAGGACCTTAATTTGGCTCAGTGGTGGATAAGATGGAAGAGATAGAGGCTCAAGAAACTGCAGATGCTGGAATTTTGAGCGAAACACAAAATTCTGGGGGAACTGAAGATGAGTCTGCAGAAGGCTCCTGATCTAAAAATGTTAGCTGTCCATTACCTCAACAGATGCTGCCTGATGCTGAATGTTTTGTTCCAAAGATAGTTGAATGAATGACCTAGAATAGTATAGGAAGGAACTGCAGATGCTGGTTTAAACCAAAGATTGACACAAAATGCTGGAGTAACTCAGCGGGACAGGCAGCGTTTCTGGAGAGAAGATGGGTCTCGACCTGAAACATCACCCATTCCTTCTCTCCAGAGATGCTGCCTGTCCCACTGAGTTACTCCAGCATTTTGTGTCTATCTCTGACCTAGAAGTAGGACATGATATTGGCAGATGAGAACAACACATGATGATTCTTACTGTGGTCCAACTAGATTGTAAGATGTGTACCATTTCTGCCCACCAAAACTGCAGAGTATGATAGAATCCTTCCACATCAACACGAAGGGGACAGTGCAGTTCAATGGCTTCTCGGAGCCCTTCGACATCTGCAGTGGCGTCAAACAAGGCTGCGTCCTTGCTCCCGCACTCTTTGGGGTTTTCTTCACTCTGCTCCTGAAACATGCTTTCACCACTGCAACAGAGGCGATCTACCTGCGTACTAGATCAGATGGCAGACTCTTCAACATCACCCGCCTCAGAGCAAAGACAAATGTACGTGATGCTCTCATTAGAGACATGCTGTTTGCCGACGACGCTGCAGTTGTGTTCCATACCCAGCAGAAATTACAGTCACTGATGGACCGCTTCTATCGGGCATGCAAGGACTTCGGGCTGACCATCAGCCTGAAGAAAGCTAATGTTTTGCGGCAGGATACAGAGGAGCCGGCTGTCATCACCATCGACGACTACGAACTTGATGCCGTCCATCAGTTCACGTAACTCGGCTCCACCATCACCGACAACCTCTCCTTGGACACAGAGATTGATACGAGGATCGGGAAGGCAGCTACAACTCTCGCTCGCCTCACAACTCGAGTGTGGACCAACCCAAAGTTGACAGTGAAGACAAATATAGCAGTCTACAATGCCTGTATCAACAGCACGCTGCTGTACGACAGTGAGACATGGACTACATATGCCAGGCAGGAGAGAAGACCCAGCAACTTCCACCTGAAAAGCATCTGCCTTATCCTGGGCATATCCTGGCAAGACAGAGTGTCCAACGCCGAGATCCTGTCTCACGCTGGTCATCCCAGAATGTACACTTTACTCAGGCAGCACAGACTGCGGTTGCTGGGCCATGTCCACTGCATGGAGGCCGTATTCCAAAAGACGTCCTCTATGGAGAGCTGGAATCTGAGAGGAAAACCATCGGCCGCCCCCAGCTAAGTTACAAGGATGTCTGCAAGAGAGATATGAAGGCGCTCGACATCGGATGTGGAGTCCCGGGAGAGCCTTGCAGCTGCCCGCACGAGGTGGAGAGGTACCCTGAACCAACATCTCAAAACGGGGGAAGAGAAACTGTTGAACGCAGCGGCAGACAAGCGGGCACACAGAAAGGAGCGCAGCAACTTCAACAAACCAGAGACCACACACAAATGTGACCTTTGCCACAGAGACAGTCACTCCTGCATTGGTCTCTTCAGCCACAAGAGACGCTGCTCGAGCCGAGGTTTGCAAGCACCCAACAACTAGGATGCATCACCCATGGTCAGTCATGACCGAGGGGGGCCCACAATACAATTTCTGCACATACATGGTGTTAATGTCATGGGAGGCACCATTCTCACCCACTCTTAACATCTTCTAGCTGGGTACCGTATTGATAATTGCCTTCTGGCAAGTATGCTCCTCGGATGCAGAGTTTGGTCAGAGGTGACACATTTTCTCCCTACAGGGCAAAACCCAACACTTCCTCAGAAAACGCAACCAAGAGCAGATCTCATATCCAATCAACAATACATTAAATCACCACTTTGATTTTTGTACAATGATACAGCACAGAAATTTGGACCATTATTCAGGATACATTCTTCAGAATAACTAGTCAATTTCCCTGCTTTTCTCATACTTCTGCAAAGTTTTCTTTTTAAAGTATTTATCCAAACTCTTCTTGAAAGCTGCTGTTTGCTTCCACCAGCCTTTCACGAAATGCATTCCAGATTAAAACAAACAAATGCTTATCGAAAAAAACGCAACTCCCAACTGTTTTTGTCTGTTGATTATCATGAAAATTCTTAAATCATTGTGAATGTTGCTCTTTTCTTTGCAATATAGTTTGTGCATTGAAAGTTGGAACTGGAGAAAGAAGGAGTGATTCTTAATTTCTAATTAAGAATTTTAACTAAAACATACATTTTAAAGCCTTTTATAATTATGCTACAGAATCTCTCTATTTCATAGGGTTTCAAGAAATTGTGACATGAGATACTCCTGATATAACTTGAGAATGCTCAGTGAGTGAACATTTGCCTCAGGATGCTTTCCCTCCACGTTGAAAAAAAGCAATGATAACAAAATCCAAACATAGCCATCTGCAAAATTCCAACCGGCCTAGCGATCTGTTTGAAAGTTGGCCAGGTTTATTAAATGTTCTTATCATGCCTGAAGGTTTATCCTTACTTCAGAGAAAGAGCTGTTTGATGTGGATTCTGAACCATTATTTTAGATAATATTTTTGGCACTGATAAATCAAAAGGTTAACGCTCATTTTATGCTCTTTGATTCAACATAAGGTAATTTAAGCTAACTGTTAACAGTTTTTGTGGAGGATTATTTTGATGCAGATTCGTGTTTTGATCTGGAATATACTACCAGGAAGAAGACTGGAAATAGATTCAGTAGTAACTTTCCAAAAGGAATTGCTTGATTCTGCATGATTATGTAGGTGAAAGAGCAAGTTTTTAGCTGGATTTTTGAAAGAGTGTGTACAGGCACGGTTGACTTTAATAGCTTCATTCTGTTTAGTATTTTATGAAGCTGCAGTAGGGCGTCCTTGAATGAATGAACTGAAGACATGATCATATGGTTTCGGGCAGCAGAATGATTTGATTGCTCCAGAGACTCTCATTGCTACATGCATTATGAGGAAAGAGTACTCAAATATACAGAAGATAGGCACAAAAAGACCAGTCTGAAGAAGGGTCTCGACCTGAAACGTCACCCATTCCTTCTCTCCAGAGATGCTGCCTGTCCCGCTGAGTTACTCCAGCTTTTTGTGTCTATCTTTGGTTTAAACCATCATCTGTAGTTCCTTCCTACTCAAATATACAGCACAGAAACAAACACATCCATGCCAACCATCAAGTTCCCATCTACATTTGGCCTCTTTATTAGCCCTTGGCCCGTAGTCTTAAAAGGTACAAGAAACTCCCTTACAAAAAAGACAAACATGTTGTTGGGATAAGATTGTCCCATCTTTATACACTCCATACAATTTCCATCTGCATTGAAAATAAAAAAATAAAACGGAATATCAACTAATTGTTCACCCTCTCTCCCACATCTGTGTCTTAGGTACAGTAATATGAGACATTCAGTCATTTGACCTGGGTTCTGATCAATCATGTGGTTAACAAGTAGTGGGATATCAGTGTGGGGAGAGATGAAGCGGATCATATAACATATAACATATAACAATTACAGCACGGAAACAGGCCATCTCGACCCCTCTAGTCCGTGCCGAACACATAGTCTCCCCTAGTCCCATATACCTGCGCTCAGACCATAACCCTCCATTCCTTTCCCATCCATATAACTATCCAATTTATTTTTAAATGATAAAAACGAACCTGCCTCCACCACCTTCACTGGAAGCTCATTCCACACAGCTACCACTCTCTGCGTAAAGAAGTTCCCCCTCATGTTACCCCTAAACTTCAGTCCCTGTGAGCACTTCCTCATTATTGCATTTGAGTTTCGTTAACATTAGTGTTTCAAGTTTTGATGTGTTAAAAACTAAAAAAGATAATAAATAAAATAAATAAAAATTATGTATTTTGTTTCTGGTGATGGCAGAAGGAATGCAATCTGATAAATTATTGTACTTGTCCTGAGGACATTTGAATGGGCTTTTCACCCGATGAAGTAATTTTGAAGTTATACACAGTTGTGTTGTAGAAAACATAGCAGTCGACTTGTGGACAGCATGCTAATACAAACAGCATGGAACTAAATTATGCTTGTCGAGTGGTAAAAATTAACCATAATGCTGAGGAGAAATCTCCTGCACCTCTTAGTGAGATAAGATCTTTTACATCTCCCAAGAGTAATACAACCTTGGTTTAATCCAAAAGTTGGCATGAATGACTGTGAGCACTTCCTCATTATTGCATTTGAGTTTCGTTAACATTAGTGTTTCAAGTTTTGATGTAGGACTTGAAACTCAGCCTTCTAGTATAAATGCTATCAACTGGGCCACCGCTGATACTGCCACCGATAATCAAGAAGACGCATTTTAGAATAGACATTCAGCATTTTGAATTTTATTTTGCTGTGCCACAGCATCAAAGGTTCTCAATATAATGATAGTGTTTGACTGGTAATGAGTAATCTGTCAGCACTTTCATTTATGTCTCGAAATCCAGCCTTGGGGTTGGATACATCTGAGAGACTCTTTGTATCTACAAGAATGCATGGAATGATATGAAACCATTTTCTTAGCTTGTCGAGCTTATTCAGTTTTGTTGATTATTATTTTAGTCAGTTTCCAATTGTTCTGTGGTCCACCCCACTATCGTAGTTCATGCACACCTGTTAATTTTTTGATTCTTTGGTCAGTAATGGTAAAGCCTTGTACTCTGATCAAGTTTTAAGTTAAATTATAGCCCTCTCAATAAATCTTCCCCAAATCCTTCAAAGAATAAGATAGGAGATGTTTAGAACAATAACCTCAATAGTGATAGTCTTAATTCTATCTGAATAGATTAGATGTCATGTACAATGTTTAAGATGTGGGCTTGAATATGTTCTATACCTTTCAGGTGAAACTGAATTTAGCACAGATTTGGGATCAATGAATCCTCCCTTGGCAGCACCTTTGATGTGATCTATATGGGTTACCATACCAAGTGTGGACCCGTTGGGCCCCGTCCACCAATATCCCCCCTCCCCGGCTGTAGGATGGTTCCCCCCCCGGCCCCCGACAGCCCCCTCCTGAAGCCGTCCCCCTTCCCTGCCCCCGCTGCAGGACGCTCCCCCTGCACTGGCCCCTGCCTGAAGCCGTCCCGTCCTCAGCTGCAGGATGCTCCCCACCGGTCCCTGCCTGAAGCCGGTGGGGAGGGGCAGCGGTAGGCCACGACAGCGGTAGGCCTCGGCAGGGGTAGGCAGCGGCAGGGGTAGGCAGCGGCAGGGGTAGGCAGCGGCAGGGGTAGGCAGCAGTAGCCTACGGCAGTAGTAGGCCACGGCAGCAGTAGACCTCAGCAGTGCTCCCCCCCCTCCCCACCGGCCACCAACAGGCCCCGCCTGATGCCGTCCTCCTCCCGGCTGCAGGACGCTCCCCCCACCGGCTCCTGTCAGCCCCCGGCTGCAGAACACAACAAGAAATGCTTGTGGGATTACCTCTTTAATCTCCTCCCATCAGGAAGGAGATATAGAAGCATTAAAAGTAAAACATCTCGCTTCAGAGACAGCACCTACCTCCAAGCCATCAGATATTTGAATTTGCACTAATCACTCTGCACTTTCTTTTGCACTTGCACTTACGCTTAACATGACGCTGCTGGGTACTGTCCTTCCTGTATATATTGTCCTTCGTACGGTATTGTCTGTATTATTTATTGTGGTGTATGTGGTGGTTGTATTGTACTGTATTGTATCTGTCTGAGAGCGAACCAAGACACATTCCTATCAACTTGTTGACATGGCAATAAACTTCTTGAATCTTGAAAGAAATAACTGAATAAATCTTATCTTTAACATTTAAATTGTTGTTATATTTTAAGAATTAGTCACATTTTAAGCTTGAATAAATTCCTTTTCCACTGGGTGGTCTACGTCACAATGGGAACCCAATGGGCGGGAATGGCTGTGCCACCAGAAAGCCGCGAAGAGTGGATGGGGGGAAGGGGTTGAGGGGGGATGGAGTGAGTGCAGGACGCTCCTCCCCACCCCCACCGGCCCCCGACAGCCCCCGCCTGAAGCCGTCCCCCTCTCCCTGTAGCTGTGCCCCTCCCCCAGCTGCAGTAGCTCCCCTCACTGGCCACCGACAGCCCCCGCTTGAAGCCATCCCCCTCTCCGGCTGCAGAACAAACAAGAGACGCAACAAGAAAGAATGGACTGAATACATCTCATCATTAACGTTTAAATTGTTGTTATATTTTAAGAGTTATTCACATTTTAAGCTTTAATAAATCCCTTTTCCACTTGCCGTGCCCGTCAGGGGGGGGTTGAGGGGGGATGGAGTGAGTGCGTGGGGGGGGAGGGCAAGAGGTGGAGTTAGGGGGGTGATGGGAAGAGGGGGGATCTGGGGCGTCCCACTTAGTCTAGTACCCTTCTATATGTGTGTCTCCCTCTCCACTGATTCAGCCTGAAGAAGGGGCTCGACCAGAAATGTCATGCATTCCTTCTATCCAGAGATGCTGCCCGATCCGCTGAGTTACTGCAGCATTTTGTGTCTATCTTCGGTGATGGTGGAAGGTTGTTTTTCAGACTGGAGGCCTGTGACTAGTAGTGAGCCTCAGGGATCATTGCTGTTTGTGGTTTATATCAATGATTGGATGAGAACGTAGAAAGCATGAAGAGTAAATTTGTAGATGACATTAAAGTGGGAGGTATTGTAGATGGCGAAGATTGTTATAAAAAATTATAGTTGATTAGTTGGGCAAATGGACTGATTAATAGTTAATGCAAGTGTAAGGTGTTGCATTTTGGAAAGTCAAACCAGGGCAGGACTTTTACAGTGAATGGCAGGGCCCTGGGGAACATTGTGGAGCAGAGGGATCTCGGAGTGCAGGTATATAGTTCCTTGAAAATGGCATCACGGGTAGAGTGGTCAAGAAAGCTTTCAGTGCATTGGTCTTCATCAGTTAGGGTATTTATAAAAGTTGGGATGTTATGTTACAGTTGTACAAGACGTTGGTGAGGCTGCATTTGGACTATTGTGTTCAGTTTTGGTTATCCTGCTATAGGTAGGATGTTTAGTTTATTTAATTTAGTTTACTACTGTCACATTTATCAAAGTTCAGTGAAAAGCTTTTTTATTATTAAGCTGGATAGAGTGCAGAGAAAATTTATGAGGATGTTGCCAAGACTTGAGGGCCTGAGTTTAGACGGGAAATTGGGCAGACTATGATTTTCTTCCTTGGAGCTCAGGAGAATGTTGGTGATCTGATAGATATGTGTAAGACTATGGGGGGAATAGATTAGGTAAATGCAAAGAGTCTTTTACCCAGAGTTGGGGAATCAAGAACCAGGGGACATAGGTTTCAGCTGAGAGGGGAAACATTTAATAGGGACATGAGGAGTAACAGCTTCACATGATGGGTATATGGAATGAGCTGCCAGAAGAGGTGGTGAAGGAAGATACTATAACAACATTTAAAAGACAGTTGGACAGGTACTTAGATAGGATATGGACCTAGCACGTGCAGGTGGGACTAGTGTGAATGAGGCATCTTGGCCGGCATGGGTAAGTTGGGCCGAAGGGCGTCTTTCCTTATTGTATGACTTATTGTAATCTGCACAGACAAATTTCATAGGAACATCAATAACACTGAAACTTGCATATGGTACGTCAGGAATATGATGCCAACTACTTGCACTATTTCAATTAGCAATTACCCTTTAAACTTGCAAATGACTATAATTTCCTGAAGAACTGAGTATCAATAGTTTCCAAGGATGACACCTCCCTTGCTGTAATTAAGGATAAAAGACACCTTCTGTTTACTTTGTAGTTTTTTTTTGCCTTTGACACCACCTTGCACCTGTTTCATTACTGTGCTGATTTACATCATCATGGCAAAGGATCAAATGGGATTGACTTCACAACCTTGGTCTTGGCTATGCATTCTGATACCACAGCTAAAGAGTGTAACACCAGACAGGACATATGTGGAATTATTGCCAACATTTCTTTATTGTCCTTTGTATTCTGAGCTTGTTCTCCATCTCAAATTGCTTCTATTTTTGTTTCTGGTGAGCTAATTACACTACATCTCATTCTATTTCTGACAGCCCCAAAAGTTTCAACAGAGATTCATAAACCTATCTTGATTACACTACTCGTGTTACGGGTTTATGTGTATTCACATAGCTGGGACCCTTTCATTTCGAACTAAGATTTCAGAAGTAACATTGTGCTTTCTTCTCGTGTAAAATTCATGGCTGCTTCATTTCCATTGCTGACTTGGTCCTGCATCTATAATTCATGATGTATTTTTACCAGCCTATGTGATTTTAAATATTTATTAATCAAAAATATGTTACAATCAGGAAGCATAAATTTTGTTTCAACACAAATGTCAGATTAACTAAGGGGAGACTAAGCGAAGGTTGGGCGATCGTTTAGCCGAACACCTCCGCTCAGTCCGCAATAACCTACCTGAACTCCCGGTGGCTCAGCACTTCAACTCCCCCTCCCATTCCCAATCCGACCTCTCTGTCCTGGGTCTCCTCCATTGCCAGAGTGAGCAACACCGGAAATTGGAGGAACAGCACCTCATATTCCGCCTGGGTTGCTTGCGTCCGGATGGCATGAACATTGAATTCTCCTAATTTTGCTAGCCCTTGCTGTCTCCTCCCCTTCCTTAACCCTCGAGCTGTCTCCTCCCATCCCCCCGCCCTCGGGCTCCTCCTCCTCCCTTTTTCCTTCCTTCTCCCCCCCACCCCCCATCAGTCTGAAGAAAGGTTTTGGCCCGAAACATCGCCTATTTCCTTCGCTCCATAGATGCTGCTGCATCCGTTGAGTTTCTCCAGCATTTTTGTGTACCTGTCAGATTAACTGTTGCTTTTCCTATACAACTGTAATAATTGGAACTTTTCTCTTTTCATAGGGAACCAGTAGATAGATTTGGATTAGGAGAAGGTTAATAAAGTGTCATATAAAAGTTTATTGAACTCGATATGCATCATTGAGTTGGGAATAATATGTTGGCTTGGGTAGTGGAGTGGCAAACTGTAATCAGAAAGTCCATGTAAAATAGTCATTTTCAGACTGATAATCAGTAAACTGTGGGGTACCGCAAGGATCAGCGCAGGACCCTCAACTACTTAGAAAGTATTAATGACAGTGGATGAACAGACAGAATGGAATGAAGGTAAAATACTGCTGCTAAAAAAATAGTGGATTACAAAGTTATGAGAAGGACACAGAACCAGCAAAGGATATACAGTCAATGGGTTGAGAAGTTGGCAGATGGAGTGTAAGAGGTTATCTATTTGGTGAGAAAGGACAAAAAAGCAAATCACTATTTAAATGGTGTGAGATCACAAAATGTTAATGCACATTGGGATCTGGGGATTCTAGTGCATGAAATTAAAAAAGTAAAAATTCAAATGCAGCAAGTGATTAGTAAAGCTATCAGAATGTTCGCCTTTATTGCAAGAAGTATGAAGATAGGTCCTAGGCCCCCCTCGGTCATGACTGACCATGGGTGATGCATCCTAGTTGTTGGCTGCTTGCTCCAAACCTCGGCTGGAGCAGCGTCGCTTGTGGCTGAAGAGACCAATGCGGGAGTGACAGTCTCTGTGGCAAAGGTCACATTTGTGTGTGGTCTCTGGTTTGTTGAAGTTGCTGCGCTCCTTTCTACATGCCCGCTTGTCTGCCGCTGCGTTGAACAGTTTCTCTTCCCCCGTTTTGAGATGTTGGTTCAGGGTACCTCTCCACCTCGTGCGGGCAGCTGCCAGGCTCTCCCAGGACTCCACATCGAACGTGAGCGACTTCATATCTCTCTTGCAGACATCCTTGTGACATAGCTGGGGGCGGCCGATGATTCTCCTCCCAGATGTCAGCTCTCCATAGAGGATGTCTTTTGGAATATGGCCATCCTCCATGCGGTAGACATGGCCCAGCCACTGCAGTCTGCGATGCCTGAGTAGACTGTACATACTGGGAAGGCTAGCGCGAGGCAGGATCTCGGCGTTGGACACTCTGTCTTGCCAGGATATGCCTAGGAAACGGCGGATGCTTCTCAGGTAGAAGTTGCTGGGTCTTCTCTCCTGCCTGGCATATGCAGTCCATGTCTCAGTGCCGTACAGCAGCGTGCTGTTGATACAGGCATTGTAGACTGCTATCTTTGTCTTCACTGTCAACTTTGGGTTGGTCCACACTCGAGTTGTGAGGCGAGCGAGAGTTGTAGCTGCCTTCCCGATCCTCTTATCAAGCTCTGTGTCCAAGGAGAGGTTGTCGGTGATGGTGGGGCCGAGGTACGTGAACTGATGGACGGCATCAAGTTCGTAGTCGTCGATGGTGATGACAGGCGGCGCCGCTGTATCCTGTCCCAAGACATACGTCTTCTTCAGGCTGATGACAGTCCGAAGTCCTTGCATGCCCGATAGAAGCGGTCCATCAGTGACTGCAGCTCCTGCTGGGTGTGGGACATAACTGCGGCGCTGTCGGCAAACAACATGTCTCTGATGGGTGCTTCACGTACTTTTGTCTTTGCTCTGAGACAGGTGAGGTTGAAGAGCCTGCCATCTGATCTAGTACGCAGGTAGATCCCCTCTGTTGCAGTGCCGAAGGCATGTTTCAGGAGCAGAGTGAAGAAAACCCCTAAGAGTGTGGGAGTGAGGACGCAGCCTTGTTTGATGCCACTGCGGATGTCGAAGGGCTCCGAGAAGCTGCCATTGAACTGCACTGTCCCCTTCGTGTTGATGTGGAAGGATTCTATCATGCTCTGCAGTTTTGGTGAGCAGCCGATCTTTGGCAGAGCCTTAAATAGGCCATCTCTGCTGACGAGGTCGAACGCCTTGGTGAGGTCAATGAAAGCAACACAGGGGCATCCGCGGTTCTCTGCACTTCTCCTGGAGCTGGCGAAGGGAGAAGAC
This sequence comes from Amblyraja radiata, assembly GCF_010909765.2. Classification (NCBI taxonomy): domain Eukaryota; kingdom Metazoa; phylum Chordata; class Chondrichthyes; order Rajiformes; family Rajidae; genus Amblyraja; species Amblyraja radiata. Next base: position 45,768 of record NW_022630498.1, read on the forward strand.
TATGTCTACTGTTGACCTTCCAGCTCGGAAACCGCACAGTGACTCTGGGTAGACCCATTCTGCCAGCAGGCAGATCAAGATGACCCGAGCAAAGACCTTGCCGACGATGTTGAGGAGGGATATGCCTCTGTAGTTGTTGCAGTCGCTTCTCTCGCCCTTGTTCTTGTAGAGGGTAATGATCGTGGCATCCCTCATGTCCTGCGGTATAGCTCCTTCTTGCCAGCACTGGCAGAGGACTTCATACAAAGGAAGCAGTAGGGTTGTCTTTGCTCGGGGAGATAGGTAAGATTGAAGCAATTCTACAGGCCACTGAATAGACTGTATTTGGAGTATTAGATTAGATTAGATTAGATTAGATTCCTTTATTGTCATTCAGACCTTTCGGTCTGAACGAAATTTCGTGTGAGATATTACTTGCAGTTTTCGTCTCCACATTTAAATAAGGGTACAGTATAGCGGAAACTTGCAGCCAAAAACTAAGCGGACCAAGTTGCATGCTCGAGACGTGTTTTATTCGGTACAATACAGCTCCCTACTCCTCGGGCAGTCACGGTGGCACAGCGGTAGTGTTGCTGCCTTACAGCAAAATGCAGCGCCAGAGACCTGGGTTCGATCCCGACTACGGGTGCTGTCTGTATGGAGTTTGTACGTTCTCCCGTGATCTGCGTGGGTTTTCTCCGAGATCTTCGGTTTCCTCCCACACTCCAAGACGTACAGGTTTGTAGGTTAATTGGTCTGTTCAATTGGCTTGATAATAAAATGTAAAATTGTCCAAGTTGGCGATATGCAGAATACTGCCCTGCCGACTACAACATTCAGAAGGTTCAGAAGGTTCAAAAGGGTAGGGCATTGCCCGACCTTAAATACCCCCGTGACCTGCGCCTCCAACACCGAGCCACCTAACTCCTCCCTCTAGATCCGAGAGTTCGCTCTGCCTGTGGCCTACCGCCAGGTGCCGCCACATCACCCCCCCAGAACCAGAGGCACCGAAACAGACAAGGACTCAGAATGAGGTGACCAAATCGCGTAGATATGTTCCCTCGCATAGGGGACTTGCCCAGTCCGGAATAATTCAAGGGGACCCGAGACTGCGGGCGCCCGCGATGGGGAGGTTGAGCCACCTGTACTGGCTCGCTCAGGTCCAGATGGGCTGGCTTTAAACGAGCCACAGATACAGTTTCCTGCCGGCCCCCGAGTCATGTGCCCGTGCCGCAGCACATGAAAGGGACCTTCATAAGGGCGCTGCAAGGGAGACCTGTGGGCGTCACGGTGCAGAAAGATGTACGGACAGTCCACCAATGCCGGTGGCACTTGGAATGGGGCCACCATATGACAGGACGTTGGGACAGGAGCCAGGGCGCCAACCCTCTCCCACAAGTGCACCAACACAGATGACGGCAGTAGCCGGGACCCATAAGCGGTCGGGACGAACACCCCGGGGAGGGTGAGCGGAGTGCCATACACTAGTTCCGCCGAGGACGATGACAAATCCTTCTTGGGGGCATTCTGAATCCCCAACAGGACCCATGGCAACTCGTCCATCCACTCAGGGCCCGTGAGGCGAGTCTTCAGGGCGTCCTTCAGACGGCGGTGGAACCGCTCCACCAACCCATTCGACTGGGAATGGTACGCTGTCGAATAGTGGAGCTGCGTCCCCAGCATGTGGGCCATTGCGGATCACAGTTCAGAAGTGAACTGGGCACACCGGTCCAATGTGATGTCCAGAGGAACCCCGGAGCGAGCCACCCAATTAGCCACGCGGGCACGAGCGCACGACCGGGCGGAAGTGCCCATTTGCGTAAACCCCAGCGTTGGTGGTAAAAACATCATATCCTTTTTCCTGAATCCTGCTCAGCCATCCTCCTCTCCTGCGCCACTTGTCTGGTCTGTGGTTCTTGTGGGCGTGGGCCTCTTGTGGGCGGGGGCCTCTTGTGGGCGTGGGCCTCTTGTGGGCGTGGGCCTCTTGTGGGCGTGGGCCTCTTGTGGGCGTGGGCCTCTTGTGGACCTGGGCCTCTTGTAGGCGTGGGCCTCTTGTGGGCGTGGGCCTCTTGTGGGCGTGGTCCTTGGTCGCTGTGCCTTCCAGGGCGCAGAATCGATCTGGTCCAGCGATTCTAGCAATTCTAGCGCTCCCACTTGCTGCTGGTCGGACAGCCACCCTCATCGGCGCGCGCAGCTAGTTTCAGCGGATCCTCGAAGCTCTCCCCGAAAGCTGCCGGTGGATGTCAGATTCAGATTCAGATTCAGATTCAACTTTAATTGTCATTGTCAGTGTACAGTACAGAGACAACGAAATGCAGTAGGATGTCGCGAGGCAACTGCTGCTGGTAAGTAAATTCAAACAGGGAGCAGGGCTGGTGGTCGCCCATGAGTGTGAGCATCTCGCTGATGAGGGCCGAGGGCTTCCGGTCGCTGAGCCTGCCCATGTTGAGGACCTGATACGCTCGCTCCATGCTGCTCGGCCCATAGATCTGGAGCAGCAGCTCCTTGAGGCTTGTGTATTTCCCTACTGCTAGCGGATTATCGAGGTAAGGAACAACCCGACCGGCCGTCTCCTGATCAAGAGCGCTTACCACATAGTGGTAACGGGTCTTGTCGGCCGTTACGCCCCGGATGTAGAATTGGGACTCGGCCTGTCGGGACCAAACCTCCAGCTGCGAGGTCCAAAATGTAGGCAGCTTCAGTGAGACCGCGTTGAGTTCGGCCTCGTAGGCGGCAGTGGCGGAATGCATTTTCTTATGATATTTCCCTTCCAGGATTTCACTCCTGGGCGTCGGGGTCACCAGTATAGCGGAGACTCACAGGAGTCCAACCAAAAACTAAGCGGACACAAGTTGTGTGCTCAAGACGTATTTTATTCGTTACGATACAGCTCCCAACTCCTCAAAAGGGCACGGGCATTGCCCGACCTTAAATACCCCTATGGGTCAACCCCGTGACCTGCGCCTCCCACACCGAGACACCTAACTCCTCCCTCCAGATCCAAGGGATCGCTCTGCCAGTGGCCTACCACCAGGTGCCGCCACAACAGCTGCATTCAAGACACAACATGTTCATTGGAATGAAAAGGTTAACTTATGAAGAAGGAATCATTGGAGTTTAGAAGAAAGAAAAGTGATCTTATTGAAACAAATATGATTCTGTGGGAGATTGACAGATGGATATTGAGGCAATGCCTCTGCTGTCCGCTATGCTAATTTAAACTAATCTCATCTCGCCCACACATGCTCCATATCCCTCCTTTGCTTGCTTATTCGCGCGCTTGTCTAAATTGCTGTTAAATGTTGCTAAGGCATCTGGTTCCACCACTTTGGCTGCATGTTCCTGACATTCACCACTCTCTACAAAAGAACCTGCCTAGCAAATCTGTTTTAAACTTGTTCCCTCTCACCTTAAAGCTGTACTTTCTAGAAATTGAAATTTTCACACTATGAAAAAGATTCTGACTATCAATGCTACTCATAATTTTATACATTCCTATCAGGTCAGACTCTGACCCTCCAGAGGAAACAATCCAAGATTGTCTAACCGCTAGAACTGCACATAATACTCTAAATGTGGCCTAACCAAAGTTTTATACAGCTGCAAAATGACTTGCCAACTTTTCTACTCAGTGCTTCGACTGGTAAAGGCAAGTATGTTGTGACCGAGATAGGGAACCTTTGCTTCCCTATCTACTTGTGTGGCCACTTTTAGGGAGCCATGGATTTGTATGCCAAGATTCCTTTGCACATTAATGTTCCCAAGAGCCCTGTCATTTACTGCATACTTTTCCCATACATTTTGCCTCAAAAGTGCATCACTTTACACGTGATCAGATTAAGCTCTATTTGCCATTTCTCTGCCCATATTTTCAACTGATCTATATCCTGCTGTATTCTTTTGACAACCTTCTTCACTATCCATAACTCCACAGATTATTTCTGCCAAATTACTAATCACCTTAACTACATTTTTGTCCAAATCATTTATATATATCGCAAACAACAGAGGTCCCATCACTAAATCCTGAGGAACACCACTGGTCAGAATTATACTCCTCCACACTAAGCACTGTCATTTATGGCTAGGACAATTTGAATCTAATATACAAAGTCTCCATGGATCCTATGTGCCTTAATCTTCTCAATCAGCCTACCTTGAAGGGCCTGTCAAATGCTTTATTAAAGTAGACAATACTGACTGTCCTGGTCATATCAATCAGCTTCATCATCTCCTTAAAAAATTAAATCAATTTTGTAAAACGTGATTCCCCTGCACAAAGTCATGTTAACCGCACCTGATAAGTCCATGCTTTTCCTGATATAACTAATTCCTATCATAGTCATACAGCATAGAAACAAGCCCTTTGGCCCGACTCATCCATGTCAACCGGGCGCTCATCTACACTAGTCCAACCTGACCATGTTTGACCCATTGCCATCTGACATTTTCGATTTATGTCCAAAATTCATATATGTCCAAAATGTTATTTTACTCACCTCAACCACTTTCTCTGGCAGTTCATTCCATAAGGTTACCATTGTGTGTAAAACCTATGCACCTTAAGCAAGAGTCTGAAGAAGGGTCTTGACCTGAAACGTCACCCATTCCTTCTCTCCAGCGACGCTGCCTGTGCCGCTGAGTTACTCCAGCTTTTTGTGTCTATCTTTGATGAAGTAGGGGTTGGCCTAGCCCAGTACAATGCCGTTGTACCACCAACCACATTGCCTTACAGGATAAGGATAATAATTTCAGAAGGACATCAGTAAATCAGTGTGACATTCCAACATGACAATTTGATGAGGAAAGTGGCGCGGGGCTCCAAAAATCTTGCACTGTCCGAAAATCCAAATGCAAAATGCCGTACACCCACACACCCACAGAGTTTTAAAAGTATACTAGACCAAGTGCAGACTCGTTGGGTCTGGTCCCTGAACGTGCTTCAGACCCTGAGTAGGGGGGGGGGGGGATAGATACTAGATGTTAATTTTTACCATAACACTGCAGTCCTTTTGGTTTGGGTTGGGAGAAACAAATCTTATCCCACTTTCACTTTCTAAAATCATAAGCTCGAACCCCAACTTCTTCCCCTGCATTCATCACCAGGTGAGGTCAACAAATCCACAACAGTGTAGGGAGCTTCCATCGATGGATGGTTCGACTGCCCTGACCGCGGGAGAATAAAGAGGAAGAGGAATTTGACTTTTTTGCCTTCCATCACAGTGAAGAATGTGGGGAATCTGCTGTGGTGGATGTTTATGTTAACTTTTATGTAATTGTGTGTCCTGTTGCTTTTTTTTCCGTATGGCTGTATGGTAATTCGCATATCACTGTACCTTAATTGGTACGTGACAATAAAAGACCTTTGAAACCTTTGAAATCTCATGGTTTAGCATATTGTCCAATCATGTGATAAATGTTAGGTCCATCAGAGCTAATTGGAAGAAGAGTCTTTCTTCTGCTGTGTCTGCAAGTCCCAACAAACATCCCTGTTCCCTTGACAACACACTTCTTACACAACCTTCCACATCTGTCTGTACACCTGGCCTGGAGACATTCCAGGAACAGGTAGGATCAAAAAATAACTGCCAGATTCTTGATCTGAAAGAAAATTACAGTTCAAGCATTTTTTAAATTAAACCTCATTAGGAAGTATATTTGGATTGTTCCTTTAAGTGGAGCCTATTAAAGCACTTCTGATTTCCTTAAGTTCTGAACAGCCCACCTGCATTGGGGTGAGGGATTGGGGAGGGGAGAAGGAGAGGGGTACGAAGAGGGAGGGTGAAGAGGAGAGGGAGGAGTGCTGGGGGATGAGGGGAAATGAGCTGTGCCGGCACAGTTGGGGGCTATGCATGAGTGGTGGAATATTGCGTTGGGGTAATGGGTTGCGTTGGGGGAACGGGTGAGTGGTGGAATATTGCATTGGGAGCAGACCCAACTGGTCTGCACTTAGTCTAGTACATCTCTAAACCTATCCTATCCATGAACTTGTACAAATGTCTTTTAAAGGTTGTTATTGTACCTCCCTCAATTACTTTATCTGGCAGCTAATTCTATATACACACCATCTCTGTGTTGAAAGGTTGCCCTTCAGGTTCCCGTTAAATCTTTCTCTTCTCACCTTAAATTTATGTCCTCTTGTTCTTGATTCCCTTAAACTGGGAAAGACTGTGCACTAAGCAGTTCTATTCCCCTCGTGATTGTATACACCACTGTAGGTTCACCCTTCAGCTTTTAGTTCTCCAAAGAATAAAATCTTAGCCAGACCAACCTCTCCTCTACCTCAGGCCCAGGAGTCCAAGCAATATCCTTGTAAATCTTCTCTGCACTCTTGTGGAGAAATTTCTTTCTATTTCTATCTACCTTACTTCACCTTAAAATAATCTGTGTCATTTACTTTGGCTACTTCTTGCAATAGGATGTTCCACATTCCCACAACTTTCTCATGAATGAAATTTATCGTGAATTCCCCATTGGATTTAATCATCTGTCAGATATTTCTTAGGACCCATTGCAATTTTCTGCCCTCAAAGAGGCATTCATCCAATTATACTCTTGATAAAGGAGAAAGAGTTTTTGCGACTAATGAGTTTTCAGTTATCAGACCAAATGGCTTTGTCATTGTGCCATATCAAAAGATGAATTTGTTTTTTTCTTTCAAAGATGATGCCTGTTTCTGTCTCCATCATGCATTCAAGCAGTGGATTTCAGACTGCCATCACTATTCGGTGCATTTTGTTACATCTACTCCCCTCTAATTCTTCTCCCATGATAACCATTAACACAGGAGCACCACAAGATTGTGTGTTCAGTCCACTGCTCTACTCTCTTTATACCCTTAGCCAAGTGCAGCTCCAAAGCTATCTTTAAGTTTGCTGATGGCACCACAGTTGTTAGACGAATAATGAGTAATAATGAATCACAGTACAGGAGGAACATTGATAATCTAAAAGGTGTCAGAACAATAATCTTGCACTCAATATAAGAATCAAGATTGTTTAATTGCCTTTTGCAGCAAATACAGAACAATGCTCTTCTTACATGCAGTGGCATAACAGGCAAAGCACAAAGTGCAAAGCACACAGATAGTATACAATGAACATTTAAAATAAAATCAGTAAATTGATAACCACTAATTTACTAGTGCAAAAAAACACTTTAGTGCAACCAAAGATTTTCCATAGAAGTTCATAGTTGAGGTAGTATGAAGTGTTCAGAAGCGTATTGGTTGTTGGGAGGAGGTTATTCTGGAACCTAGTGGTCATGGTTTTCAAACTCCTATGCCTTCATCCAGAAGGTCGGAGTGAAACGAGTGCACGGCCAGATTGATGTTGGTCTTTGATGAAGTGTTTAAGAAGGAACTGCAGATGCTGGAAAATCGAAGGTACACAAAAATGCTGGAGAAACTCAGCGGGTGCAGCAGCATCTATGGAGCGAAGAAGGGTTTCGGCCCGAAACGTTGCCTATTTCCTTCGCTCCATAGATGCTGCTGCACCCGCTGAGTTTCTCCAGCATTTTTGTGTACCTTTGGTCTTTGATGATATGGGCTGTCTTTTTGATGCAGCATTTCCCACAGATCACCGATGGAGGTCAGTATTTGTAATGAATCAGGCAGTGCCCTCCATTGATAGATGCTGCTGCACCCGCTGAGTTTCTCCAGCAATTTTGTGTGCCCTCCATTGTTTGTAATCTTTTCTATTCCAGGGTGTTTGAATTGCTGAAGCAGTCAGTATCTATTGTACACTGGTAGAATTCAAGGGGATACTCGTGGGCATACTGAATCTCCTCAATCTTCTAATGAATAGGCTTTCTTTGTGATTGCATCAATGGCACTGGCCTCAGGACATATCTTCAAAGATATGCTTACCCAGGAACTTGAGAATGTTGAATCTGCACCGCCAACCTGTCAATGAGGTTTGTGGAGCCCTGACGTTCCCCTTCTAAAGTAATTAATCAGCTCCTTGGGTCTTGCTGACATTGAGAGCAAGATTGTTCTGGCATCGTTCAATTAGATATTCAATCTTCCTCCTATATTCTGACCATCATTACTTATTATTTTTTCAACAACGGTGCTATTGTCAGCGAATTTAAAGATGGCATCGGAACTGTGTTTAACGTGAGTTGGAACTGGGGACTGTTATTGTGGAGGGAGTGTTGTTGATTGTGGTCTGTTGATGAGGAAGTCGAGGATCCAAATGCATAGGAATGATCATAGACCCAAAACCAAGGAGCTGATTGTTGGGGGTACGGAACATTTGCATTTTTCAGCTTGAAATTGTGCAATATGGTGCATACTGTAGCGAGTCTTATAACTTACACTTGAATGCAATATATATGCTTTAAATTGGATTGGAGCGTTTTTGAAAGGGGGGAGGCTGTGCGATCACTGATCACTGGCCTTGGGGGTACCCGGTGAGGGAGTGGAGCAACCGAGTGGGGAGAGGGTGTGCAAGAAGGGTAGGAACTTTTTGAAATTTGATGTATTAAAATCATGTTTTAGTGCACTGTAGAAGTATGATTTCAATTTTTTTTGTATGAAGTATTTTTAAGAGGTAACTTTTTAAGGGGTAACTTTATCCACACAAAGGGTGATGGGTGTATGGAACAAGCTGCCAGAGGAGGTAGTTGAGGCAGGGACCATCCCAACATTTAAGAAAACGTTAGACTGATACATGGATAGGACAGGTTTGGAGGTATGGACCAAAAGCAGGTAGCATAGCTGGGACATGTTGGCGGGTGTGGGCAAGTTGCACCGAAGGGCCTGTTTTCACACTGTATCACTCTATGACTACATTATACCTCCACCATGCATGAATGCTTCAAAATCAAGTGATCGAGTTTTATTGCCATATACTCAAGCATAGATACATAGAAAATAGGTGCAGTAATAGGCCATTCGGCCCTTCGAGCCAGCACTGGCATTCAATATGATCATGGCTATTCATCTAAAATCAGTACCTCTGTCCTGTTTTTTCCCCATATCCCTTGATGTCGTTAGCCCCAAGAACTAAATGTAACTCTCTCTTGAAAACATCCAGTGAATTGGCCTGCACTGCCTTCTGTGGCAGAGAATTCACACTCAACACCAGCAAAACCAAGGAACTGATTGTGGACTTTGGAAGGAGTAGGAGGGGGACCCACAGCCCCATTTATATCAGCGGGTCGATGGTTGAAAGGGTCAAGAACTTCAAATTCCTGGGCGTGCACATCTCTGAAGATCTTTCCTGGACCGAGAACACTAACGCAATTATCAAAAAAGCTCATCAGCGCCTCTACTTCCTGAGAAGATTACGGAGAGTCGGATTGTCAAGGAAGACTTTCTCTAACTTCTACAGGTGCACAGTCGAGAGCATGCTGACCGGTTGCATCGTGGCTTGGTTCGGCAATTTGAGCGCCCTGGAGAGGAAAAGACTACAAAAAGTAGTAAACACTGCCCAGTCCATCATCGACTCTGACCTTCCTTCCATCGAGGGGATTTATCGTAGTCGCTGCCTCAAAAAGGCTGGCAGTATCATCAAAGACCCACACCATCCTGGCCACACACTCATCTCCCTGCTACCTTCAGGTAGAAGGTACAGGAGCCTGAAGACTGCAACAACCAGGTTCAGGAATAGCTACTTCCCCACAGCCATCAGGCTATTAAACCTGGCTCGGACAAAACTCTGATTATTAATAACCACTTTCTGTTATTTGCACTTTACCAGTTTATTTATTTATGTGTGTATATATTTATATCATGGTATATGGACACATTTATCTGTTTTGTAGTAAATGCCTACTATTTTCTGTGTGCTTAAGCAAAGCAAGAATTTCATTGTCCTATACAGGGACACATGACAATAAACTCACTTGAACTTGAACTTGAATTCCACAGATTCACAACTCTCTACGTGAAGAAAGTTTGTCCTCATCTCAGTCCTAACTGCCCCCCCCCCTTTATTCTTAAACTGTGACCCATGGCTCTGAACGCCCCCAACATCGTAAACATTTTTCCTGCAGTTACAGTAAGTGAAAATCTAGCAGGCAAGCAGGATGCTTTCTCCAACCACCCCCATTTGAAGTCCATTATCTTCCACCGTTTCTACCCAGTGCTTGGTACTTACTTCCAGCAGCCACTGGTTGTCCTCCAGGATGCACCGAGCCACAGCCTGATCCATGCCGGTCACCTGGGCAAATTCGACACAGAGACTCTCTCTCTCTCCCCCCTCTCTTCTGCTCTCTCTCCTCTCAACCCCCTCTCTCTCTCTCCCCCTCTATCTCTCCCCTCCCCCTCTCTTCCCCTCTCTCTCTCTCCTCTCTCCCTCTGTCTCTCCTCTCACCCCTTCTCTCTCCCCCGTCTCCCCCTCTCACTCTCTCCCCTTCCCTCTCTCCCCCCTCTCTTTCCCCCCTCTCTCTCCCCTCTTTCCCCACTCTCTCCCTCCCACCTTACTCTTCCCCCTCTCTCTTGTCCCCTCTCAACTCTCTCTCTCCCCCTCTCCCTCTCTCTCCCCTCTCTTTCCCCTAACTCTCTCCCCTCTCTTTCCCCTAACTCTATCTCTCCCTCTCTCTCTCCCTCTCTTTCTTCTCTCTCTCCCCCCTCTCTCTCCTCTCTCTCCCCCTCGCTTCCCCCCAACCTCTTTCTCCCTCCCTATCTCCCCCTCTCCCTCTCCACACACTCTCCCCTCTCTCTTTCCCCTCTCTCTCTGTCTCTCCTCTCACCTCTCTCTCTTTTCCCCTCTCTCCTCCTCTCTTCCCCATTTCTCCCTCCTACCTCACTCTTCCCCTTGCCCTCTCTCCCCTCTTTCTCCTCTGTCTCTATCTCTTTTTCTTTGCCCCCCTATCTCTCTCTTTCCCCGTTTCTCTCTTTCCCCCTCTCCCCCTCTTCCCCCTCTCTCTTTTACCACCCCTCTCTCTTCCCCTTCTCTCTCCCATTCTCTCCTACCCTCTCTTCCCTCTCCACCCCCTCTCTCTCTTCCCTCTCACCCCTCTCTCACTTCCCCCCCCTCTCCCACCACACTCTCCCCCCTCTCTCTCCCCTACCTCTCTCTCCCTCTCTCCCCCCCCTCCCTCTTCTCTCTCTCCATTCACGCCCCCTCTGTCTCTCCCCTCACCCCCCCTCTGTCTCTCCCCTCTCTCTCCTCTCACACTGTCTCCTTCCCCCCTCTCTCTCTCCACCTCCCTTTGAGAGTCTGTCCCTTCGGCACAGAGACTCTCGCGGCAGCGGCAGCGGCGCAACGCTTCCGACGCCTCCGACGGACCGGGACTTACACTGTCCGGAGTGCTCCATGGCCAGAGCTGCAGTGAGCGACACGCCGGCCCCGGCAAACACTCGTCCGTCCCAGCTCCCCGCATCTGTTCCCGCCGCTGGTTCTGCTCCCATCCCTCCCTCAGCCCCGGCTCTCCAACACCCGCGGACCATGCAGTTTATCCGATTTTTGAAATTTTCGATGATCACAAAATTTCTCACCACATAGCGTGAGAAATTTCTGATGAGCGTGACGGCGTGAGAGTTTGCTTGAGGGCGTGAGTCTCACGCTCAAAGCGTGAGAGTTGGCAGCCCTGCAACAGCTTGTAGTTCCTGAATGTACCTGTAAAACTCTTAGCAAGTAAGGAATTAATTATTCCTTTCCTGGTGCATATGACGATTAAATATTTTTGAGTCTCTTGACTTTAATATCTAGGCCCCTAGTTATTGATCTTTATACCAAAGGAAATAATTCCTTCCCATTCACCCTGTTGAGGCCCCTCACAATTTTATATGCCCTGATTAAATCTCCTCTCTACTTCCTTTATTTTAAAGAAAGCAGGTTCAGCCGAAACAATATTTCTTCAAAACTGAACTTCCGTACTCATAAATCTCCTCTATGTACTCTCCAGCCTTCTTACCGTCTTCCCATGGAGTAATGAAAAAAACCGGAATGCCCTCCTACGGCCTGGTCTAGCTCGTATACAACTCCAATATTACCTCTCCGCCCATACTTTATATTTCATATTTAATTTTACGGCAACATTTTTATTCTACCCTCTGTGCACCATGGAAAGTAGGATTGGAAGTCCCATTCTTTGTTTTCAATAATACTTATTCGTTTAAACTCTCGACACAAGGAACTGCAGATTCTGTTTACAAAAAAAGACACTATGTGCTGGAGTAATTCAACGGGTTGCCGTTTCACCTGAGAAGTTTGCACAATGACAATTATAATTGGTAAACTCTGATTCATTACTCCTTCTCATAACCTGGGGTTGCAGTGGTCCAATTCCAACACCGCAGTTGTTATTTTGGTTGAGTTTGGCCAACCTAGTGTACATTAAGTATTAGACCACCAACTATTTTCGGCTCAGAGATTGCCAAATTAACCAATGGATTTTCTAATTTACCTGACTTCATTAGGTAAATTACCTAGACTTCACTACTTACCACCAATACATGGTCAGCTTTGGCTAAAAAGGAACCTCGTTTCGTCGAGGCTACTTTCATAGTAGCCTCAATTTGTTCTTCTATTGTGCTGGTCTGTATGGTAAGTGACAAGGTTGGATTCTAGCCAAACATGCTTTATTGAAGACAACAACATTCAACTACCTTTATACATCAATATATCAAAAATAATATCATATGGCACACATCGTTCTTAATTGTATATTTACACGCAACATATATTTTAATACAATCCTCCCCAAAAGGTTTCAAAGCCAGAGCAATAACTATCCACCTATGTTACATACACCAAGTTACTATGCACATACATATTTTTAATATCAGCTATTTATATATCAAAATTCAGTTGACAGCAATGAATTTAATTATTTTTCAGGTTTTCTTAAACTCTGTTTTCTTCCCAACTGCAGGGACATTTTTGTTACTCATGACCTACTCACCATAGACATTCATGATTATGATTAATTCTATTTATTTTGTAGATTATGCGGCATCTACTCATTTAGATCTTACATGTTTTTTGACCCATATCCTGGGTCAACCCAACACTAGCTCATGTACCACGAATAAATCTAGTAATTCAAAGTCTGATTTGTCCTGTGCATCATGCTCCAAATCAATATTTTTTAAATATCCACCATGACCAATTAATAAACGTTATTTTCCACAGCTGATGTCCATTTTCACCATATAATTTGTGACTCCCTATTTTTCTAAAAAATCTCCCCACCTTTCCAACAGAGAGAGAGAAAACGGGGAATTACAGATCAGTTAGCCTGACTTCGGTGGTGGGAAAGATGCTGGAGTCAATTATCAAAGAGGTAATAATGGGGCATTTGGATAGCAGTAAAAGGATTAGTCCAAGTCAACATGGATTTATGAAAGGGAAATCATGCTTGACTAATCTTCTGGATTTTTTTGAGGATGTGACAAGTAAAATGGATGAAGGGGAGCCAGTGGATGTAGTGTATCTAGACTTTCAGAAAGACTTTGATAAGGACCCGCACGGGAGACTGGTGACTTAAATTAGAGCACATGGTATTGGGGGTAGGGTGTTGACATGGATAGAAAATTGCTTGGCAGACAGGAAGCAAAGAGTAGGAGTGAACGGGTCCTTTTCAGAATGGCAGGCAGTGGCGAGTGGAGTGCCGCAAGGCTCAGTGTTGGGGCCGCAACTGTTTACCATATATATTAACGATTTGGAAGAGGGAATTAGGAGCAACACTAGAAAGTTTGCAGATGACACAAAGCTGGGTGGCAATGTGAACTGTGAAGAGGATGTTAGAACGTTGCAGGGTGACTTGGACAAGTTGAGTGAGTGGGCAGATGCGTGGCAGATGCAGTATAATATAGATAAATGTGAGGTTATCCACTTTGGCGGCAAAAACAAGGGGGCAGATTATTATCTCAATGGGGTTAGGCTAGGTAAGGGGGAGGTGCAGCGAGACCTGGGTGTCCTTGTACACCAGTCACTGAAAGTTGGCGTGCAGGTACAGCAGGCAGTGAAGAAAGCTAATGGAATGTTGGCCTTCATAACAAGAGGATTTCAGTATAGGAATAAAGAGGTTCTTCTGCAGTTGTATAGGGCTCGGGTAAGACTACATCTGGAATATTGTGTACAGTTTTGGACTCCTAATTTGAGGAAGGACATCCTTGTGATTGAGGCAGTGTAGCGTAGGTTCACAAGATTGATCCCTGGGATGGCGGAACTGTCATATGAGGAAAGATTGAAAAGACTAGGCTTACATTCACTGGAGTTTAGAAGGATGAGGGGGTATCTTATAGAAGCATATAAATATAATAAAAGGACTGGACAAGCTCGATGCAGGAAAAATGTTTCCAATGTTGGGCGAGTCCAGAACCAGGGGCCACAGTCTTAGAATAAAGGGGAGGCCATTTAAGATTGAGGTGAGAAAAAACTTTTTCCCCTAGAGAGTTGTGAATTTGTGGAACTCCCTGCCATAGAGGGCAATGGAGGCCCAATCACTGGATGGAATTAAGAGAGAGTTAGATAGAGCTCTAGGGGCTAGTGGAATCAAGGGATATGGGGAGAAGGCAGGCACGAGTTATTGATTGGGGATGATCAGCCATGATCACAATGAATGGCGGTGCTGGCTCGAATGGCCTCCTCCTGCACCTATTTTCTATGTTTCTAAAACAATCGTCTGTGGCCTGTCAGTTGAAGCAATCACTCTGTGTGATCCTCGATCCTGATCTTGTGACTTGTGCCACCCTTTCTGGCTCATTTTTCTCTCCAAGTTAGGGTGTACCATGCTCACCCATGTCTATGTGTACACCCACTTGAATTTCAGATGGAGAATATCCTGTGGTAAAGTGTTTGTGGCTCTGTATATAATCAGATGTAATACCAGCCAGTGATTTAAGGACCATTTACAACATTTGCCCAGTTACTGCTTTTTCATTGCGTCTACAGATCCTTCAACCGCCCCTTCGGACACAGGATAATGAAGATATTAAGAATTCCATAAGCGCGATGGATTGTGACAAACTGAGCCAACCTAAATTGTAGACATGGTCAGAAAACTGTTTCTTTGGGAGATTATGTGTTGCATAAACTGATTTCCGAATCTGTAGAAGTGCAAAATGCAAATGGTAATTTTGAGTGGCTGTCTCAACCAGCAAAAGGAAATTGGGTCACACTATATAAATACTCCAATGTGTTTTCTAGCCCAACACTGGGAGATCTGCACAAGTATCTGTCCCCCTACTCACTGGGCATCCATGTACTTTGACCTTATAATATGCCCATCTTGCAAGATTTGTTTGTAAAGCTGTCAGGTACTCGATACTTTAGAAAGCTAACCAATAAATATGCTGAACTAAATGTGGATTTGGGGAGTTAATGTCACCTCATTATTAATATGAAAAAAAGAAGGTTGCACTGCTGTATGCATGCATCTCCAACTGTGAATCTAACATTTATTTCTGAGACTGCCTTATGCACTTGCAGCATCTCAGTTTGTAAGGTGCATCTCTCTGGCTTTCACCATAACTCTCATTCTGAGCTTCCGCAACATGTCATTTCAATTCCCCTCATGGTCTTTCCCTCTGGCATGGTGACATCAAGTGAAAACTAGAAGAACATTTTATATTTTCCTTGTCACCTTGACAGTCAGTGGCATGAGCACTGAAGTTTCCAATTTCAGATGTTCTTTTCCCACTTCCGCTATCTCTTCTAGTTCTCTCGCCCATTATTCTCCTTTTTCATCCAATCCCTTCTTCCTTGTTATTTAGACTCACCGCCATCCCACACTTATTTCCATCTGCTCAATACCTCTACCTCATCTGGTTGCACATATCACTGGCACGGGATAGGGCAGCACGGCAGAGTTGTTGCCTGACAGCGCTTGCAACGCCAGAGACCCAGGTTCGATCCTGTGCTGTCTGTACACAGTTTGTACGTTCTCCCCGTGGGTTTTCTCTGAGATCTTCGGTTTCCTCCCACACTCCAAAGACGTAGAGGTTTGCAGGTAAATTTACTTGGTAAATGTAAAAATTGTCCCGAGCGTGTAGGATAGTGTTAAAATGCGGGGGTCACTGGTCAGCACAGATTCGGTGGGCCGAAAGGCCTGTTTCTGCTCTGTATCTCTAAACTAAACCTACTTGACTCTGTCTCTTCCCCTAATCCCTCCCCCTATTACATACTTCACCTGCCTATGTTTTCTTTCTTATGTTTCCACCTGTCACCTACCAGCCTCTGTCTCAACAGTGACCCTCTTCCTCCTCACCCATCTTCCTACATCCTAACCTGGTTTATCCTTTTGGACCGTTTCTACTTGTCTCTGGTCGTACATTTCATGCCAAAGTGCCTGGGATCATTCTAAAACAATATTTATTTTTCCCATTCACTTGATTGCTGTCATCAGGAATGACGATGGTTTTGCAGTGGCCACACCAACACTCGTAGTAAGGTGAACTCACTCAGTTACAAGAAAGAACCGGATGGCATGGGGACACAGTTCCTTGTCCCCAGGCCACATGGCCAGTGAAGCTAGCAATCTTGGGCTTTTCCAGGCTGCTCAGTCCTGATCTCAAAGGAGGAAGCATGGCACTCAGGCTTCTCCCTGCAGTTCACCTTTCCTCAAGAGGAGGAGCTGGTGGTCCCAGGCTTATCCTGGTTTCTCAGTCTTTGCCTGCGAGTGTGGGCAAAGTCCCTCATTGTCCACAAACAGGATGAAGCACTGTCCCAGGATGAACCACTGTCTCAAGCTTGTCCCAGCCACTCACTCTCAGTAGAGGTTCCAGCTGTCTAGGAGTTTTCCCCAGCAGCCCAGCCTTAGCCACACAGTGGTGCTGGTGGCCACCGGTTTGTCACAGTGGCTCAGTCTGCATCAAACCTACAACAGGGGAATACAGCTGGCAGAGAGTTCCCCCACTTTCACTCTCTCTTCTTTCTTTCTTCAATCTTTCTTTTCTCTTCTGCTTCTCTCACTTTTCTCCCCTCTGGCTAGAATGCCTGGGTTTTATAGGGAGTAGGTTGACAAGGTTCAAGTGGTCAAACCAATATCAGTTAATTGGACCCAGCTGATACCAATGATGCTGGGGATTTGGCCTCCCCTGGTCTGTCAGCCAGAGGTGCGGATCAGAGCAGCATCCAATGGAGGAGGTGCCGTCACAAATACTTGCTGATGTACTGTCTGTAGATATTTATGTGTCAATTTGGAAAGGAAAGTAATGCGTTTGAAGCTTTAAACCAGATGTCTTTCATTGAAGAATAACACTCAACTAACAGCAATGATGGATACATCAATACATCAAACATCAGACAAAATGAAATATAGTGCTCTTAATCTTTGTCTTCAATGTGCAATAAATCCACCACTTTATTTCTCTATTCCTCTGCAAAAGTACTGTTGCATATTTACGCAATTTGGTTTAACTTTGGATCTCAGATATTCCCTTCAGAAGTTGACTAATCAGTATTTGACTGGCAATCGGTACAGATACCTGCCCTTTTCATAGTTCTCAAGCCTTGGGAGAAAGGAAGGAACTCCTGCATGGAGGAAGCTGGAGTTATTGTATGTCAGAAACGACATCCATATTTCAATCTAGTCCTCCCTCCATCTTCTAAAATCCATCAGCAAGAAGCCTATCCACATTTCCTCATGAGATAGCATGTTAATTCAGTTAGTGGTGTCAATCTTCTCTAAACTACTTATAACATATTAGCATTCTTCCATAAATTAGCATAAATAAATAAGCATAATCAAGGACCGGTCTCACATCGATCACTCCCTCTTTTCCACTCTCCCATCAGGCAAGAAATACAGATGTTTGAAAACGCAAACCTCCAGATTCAGAGACAATTTCTTCCCAGCTGTTATCCAGCAACTGAACCGTCCTCTTATCAGCTAGAGTGTGGTCTTGACCTCCCATCTACCTCATTGGAGACCTTTGAACTATCTTTAATTGGACTTTATCCGACTTCAATGTTATATCTGTACACTGTGGATGACGATTTTAATCATGCATGGTCTTTTCTTTGACTGGATAACACACAACCAAAAGCTTTTCGTTATACTTCGGTACATGTGACGAAAATAAATTAAACTAAACTAAACTCAACTCAACTAGTATTCCTTTTCTCTAGAGATGCTGCCTGGCTCACTGAGTTATTCCAGCTTTTTGTGCCTATCTTTGGTTTAAACCAGCAACTGCAGTTCCTTCCTCCACAGTATTCAATACTGCATGCAATATACCAGATATGGTGCCACCAATGTCCTATATAATTGCAGCATAACTCCTGCCATTTGTATGCAATTTCTCTCATAATTACATTCTAATTGTTTTCTAAATCACAGACACACAAATCCTATTTCATCTCATATCTCCACAATCGCACGCCCTTTCTCTCATTTATATATTTATTTTTCAATCCAAAATGCATACTGTCATTTTTTTTACATTATACTGTATTTGAGAAATCTTTGGCTGCTCACCTAACCTATCTTTATCCTCCGGAAGTTTTCTTATGTCCTCTTTGCAACTTGGTCCACCAAGTCCCAGAAGATCAACATATCAATTTTTACATGGTTCCTACACTAAACCATTTTATAATTTACAGAAATTATAAATAGTTGATTCTTCAGCAGTGATCCCTGTGGCACACTCTTCATTACATCCAGCCATTAATGAGCAAAATATAAACTTCTGGAAGAATTTAGCGGGTTAGGCAGCATTTATGGAGAGGTGACATTTTGGCCCAGATCTTTTCTTAAAGACTGGAGGAGATAGCTGGCATATAGAGGTGAAGGAAAGGGTTGGTCACGAGTTGGGTCAGGTTGGGTGAGATGGTCAGGTTGGGTGAGATGGTCAGGTTGGGCGAAATGGGTGGAGTTGTCACAAAGTCTGTAGATTGATAAATGGAGACAAAGGGCTGCAAATGGTGGAATCAGATAAGAATGAAAAGTGAAGAATGAAATATAAAACTAGATGGAGAGGTGATGGGTAGATGGGAAAGGGGTGTGGAGGGTGAGGGTGTAAACATGAGACCAAAAGGGGTAGGGGTGGATAATGAGCAGAAGGAGGAGGAGGGGGGGGGAGGGAGAGGAATTGAATTGCCACAAGAATTGAGTATAGCTACAATTATAATTTCAGATTATAATGCCAACTCAAGCTGCAGATCTCCCGAAATAGTTTGGAGGATTTTATCTCTTCAGACACTACCAAAGGAATTAGCATGGTGTTCTCTGGCCACACCCAATCACTGAGGCTTGTTCTAAATAAAGTGGTGGGGATGGACAGGGAAGGGATTATTTTGCACTGTTAAACACCAGGATACTGGGACGCCAGTTTACTGATCTTCGAATAGCTCAGTGAAAACACATACAACAACCTGATATGATATTTGGGGCCTTGAATTGATATCTGATCTAAAATACATATGGAAATTAATTGAATGAAAATTATGCTGGAGTGCATTCTGGAAGAGAAGGATTGGGAGAGGTGCCTGGTGCAGCCTGTCCAACTGATCCTTGTTGAGCAATGTTCCAGAGTAAGGCAGTTGGCATCATCCAGCTGACACCAGTGATAATTCTGGGTAAATTAATGCCATTCACACCCAAGAGTCTGTTTGTCTTGCCTTCAATGCCCCCAGGAGGCTTGACAACATGAATAATTAAAGCTATTTATTCTTGTACTTTGGCCAGGTGCCCAGCCTTGCTGCCTCTAGCCATTATTGAGATACAATTATTTGTAATCCTGTCTTTGCAGAACTACAAATATTGATTGGACATTCAGTGGCGTAATTAGATGATAATAAAGACAATATAAGCATGGTATCTTCCACCCGCTTAGAGTTCTGCTGAATAATATAGATGGCATAGTGGGATTAAACGTTTGTTTCTAACAAATTAAGTTGCTTGTGGCGGTTTATACTAGTTTTATAGAAATAATCTGGAATTCAGCATGAATAGAAAACTTATCTGTCAAAGCCAGATGTAACATCTACTCCGATGTGTGAATCATATCCAGTAATTTCCATGCATTTGGCCTTACTTACACCAAGGTGTAATAGCACGTGGGGTGGCAGAAATGACACATTAAAGTATTTTAGTTAATTCTACTTATTAATATACTATAAATTCTACTTTCCTGTAAAATGGACATATTTATGTTAAAACATGAACCCCTCTATTTTTTGTTGCGGGGTCACACGAAAATAAAAAAATCCATCCTGCCCACTGTTGCTGGATGGTACACTGACACAGATTGGACTCAGGATTGTGTCAGTGTCACTGTATGGCATGTTTCATATCCTTCTGCAGCATGGTATGGAGGAAGCCTGATCAAATCAGCTCGGGCTGGTCTTGTTTTCAGACCAAGAAGGTTTTTCTCAATGCGTAAGTAAAACAGTCCAGCTGGCTGCTTGCTGGTTTCATTGTGAGGGGCTCTGGGATGTCCACATTGACCCTTGGCCAGGCTCCAGTGAAAGCCTGCAGCGAGCTGGAATGTAGGGCTGCATGTTCCAAACTCTTAAAACAACACAGGTTGCAGCTGTGCATGCCAGCAACCCGTGCCTCACTCCATCAATAAGCCTTGAGTGGCTTTCACAGCTTCAGCTGTCATACTTACCAAACCGTGGGGAATCACAGCCTCAGCATCACCTTTGTGTCAAGGAATCTAAATGGTTGAGCTTGTGCAGTGAATTAATACATTTGACAATTTAATCTAAAACAAATGGAGGTAGTTCTATGACTTGCATTAGCTCTTTGATATTTGTTCTACCATGTTTGTACTTCAATGTCCCTTAGCAAATTAGAGCTGCATTTTTTTTTACTAGATTGTGCTTTTTGTGATATTTGTCCTACATTAATGAGTTTGATTCTTGTGCCCTTTTTAATTTGCATACTGAAACACTTAGTTGTATTAAAACACTATTAGATCCACTAAGAAAAAAAGTTTTTGAATAAAATTATAGGATGGTACAGCACAGAAGGTGGTTACTTGACAGGTGGTCAGATTTGCTCTTTTGAAGAACAACCTAGCTGATCCATTATTTTGTTTAAGAAAGAACTACAGATGCTGGTGAAATCTAAGGTAGACACAAAATGCTGGAGAAACTCAGCAGGTGAGGCAGCATCTATGGAGAGAAGGAATAGGCGACATTTTGAGTCGAGACCCTTCTTGAGATTCCTTCTCTCCATAGACGCTGCCTCACCCGCTGAGTTTCTCCAGCATTTTGTGTCTACCTGATCCATTATTTTACTCTTTCCCCATATCCCTAGATTTTATTCTCTAATTACTTGTTCTAGAAATATTGTTTCTCTTATTGATTTGATTATTACTGTTATTAAATGGGGATTAATCCAATTTCTTCTTTTAAACTACCATTGAATCTATAATAATCTTATCATCGAACAAAACATGTGAAATCTTAATAACCCATGGATTTAAAAAAGTTTACATTATTTTACCCATTGTTACCACCGGTTCTTCAGATAGTTACTATATATCTGTGCCTTCTGGGTAATGACCCTTGGTATCACAGCTTGCATTTTGAACTCCAACTGAAAAATCGATTGGCGAACTTCTTGTATTGGGCAAGAAGATCGGAGGTGTCTTTTCTGAGAGCTTGATCAGGTTTGAAAGCCCTATCTGTATTTAAATCCAATTTCTTACACCCAAAATCAAAATTATTGATACAATGGGAATCTCAATACTGCCAGTAACTTTTCTTACATTGTGAAATTACTTCCTGAGAAGAACCTTGATGCATCCTACATTTGTTTTTTTTTAAAATATATGAGTGTCAAATCACTGTCAAAATAGAAGATGAGTAGTTGAGGTATCACATAGCTGTTTTTTCACCAAATTACACAATACCTTGCATCTTAAACATGAGTCATAGATGCACATAGTGGAAAACAAAAGAATCTTATTTAGCAAGGATGCTTTTAGGCTTTGCAATAGCTCCAAATAGGAACTGGATCTTTAAAAAAGCCCCTTAATGGAGGTTTCAGATAATGTGCCTTATTACATAATATTTGAAAGCACTAAATGGAAGCTATAAATTACTTTTGTTTCTCCATTTATCTCACTATACTGCATCCATGGTGAACTGTTATTAAACCTGACAAAATTAGTAAGAATTGGATTTTGAGTCTTTGTAAAAATGGGAACACAAGGATATGGAAAAGGAATACATTTATTCAATACCTTGACCATCCAATCATTCAGATCTTATGCCTAATGAGATTGTATTTTATTTATTTTTAATTGCACTCATAATATGCCGAAATTGTGAAAGGCACTACGTAAATTCAGTTTATCTCCTTTTGATTTCTACTGTAAATAAACTGGTCCATGTGCATCAATAGGTTTGATATTAACCACCAATGCAATAGGTAGTTGATTGGTGATTCACGCTAAAGCTACTTCTGATTCCATGTAGCCACTGACCATTGCTCAGGGTTCCTTATCCATGTCCTATTACGCAAGTGCTCCAGTAAAAATCCTCTTGAATCATTTGTGCACCTTCCAAATAGTCAGAGATAAATTGCATTATATTTTACTTTAAAATGAATTGATGGGGAGATATAGTTGGTTACATTTCAGCAGAGCAGACTGGACTGATTAATTTATATATTTGGTTGTAGCTGGTTTGGTGAGATGGTATGCACGGTTATATCACATTGGTACAGACTGCTTTGTTGGTTATTTCAGAGTGAACTAGCTATTTGATGAGACATTTTTCGTTATACCACAGTGGAACAGGATGGATTATAGGGCAGTGGGACAGGCTTGTTTTATGGGTTGCCAAAGAATAAATCTAGCCTACTTTCGAAAAGGCTTTAATTGAAAGCTTTCAGATTATGGAAGCTATTTTGTGGGACTGATGTAGAGAAAATTCTTCTGCTTATGGGGAGCCCAATCAAGAGGAAATTTCCATCTGTTTTTGACCTGATAATATATGACGTAATGGGACCTGGAGTCAATGTTGAATACTCCTAGACTGTTCTCTTCTGTTGAAAAGCAGTGTCCCAACATCTGCCAGTCCGGCTTAGGGATTCTGATAGAGTCTGCTGCACTGTGTACAATACCTATGGCAAACTGTTGATTGTCTGACAGCTGCCCCAATCTAGACATGGTACCAAGATGTTCATCATGAAGATTGAATGTGCTAGGAACTATTTTGCTATTTTGCTATTTTTGAATTTGGTGCCAAGATTGATGCCATGTGGTCCATCCATTTGTATCCTTTTCTTGGTTTAACATGGTGATTATAACTGAATGGCTTCTAGGACATTTCATAACCATAGTGGTGCCGATCCCAATTCACACACAACATCAGAGAATGTACTTCCCAATCTAAACACAGGTTTGATGTTTCTCCATAATTCCTGCGTAGCTCCTCTTTAACCTGTTCAGTGCCACCCCTGAGTTTATATGCAGGTCTTGGCCAATAGTGAAATAAAATACCTGGCAGTGAACAGGTTAAACTACACTGTGAACCCCATTTACTCCAAGGAATGAGTTTCTAGTTAAATTATGACTGCTGAGGTAAAGGATCTTCTGGCATAATTTATCCCTATCTGTGATAACGTTTTATGTGTTGCTTCACATTGTTTTTTGACATATGCAGAATTTCAATTGATTATTTCAGTGCCTGGCAATCTTCATTCCCATTGAACAAGTTAATGAGATTGTACATCTGGAGATTCAAAATCCAGAGCGGGTGGCATATTAGGATCAATACTGTGAAATTATGTGGATAAAGAGCAGAACCATGACCAGACCCTTGCAGTGGCATGCACAAAGAAATATAGCAAGCTAGGGCATGGCTCCACGCCATCAATTGTCAAAAGGTTCATTAATATGTCATACTTTATGGATGCTCATGTGCATGTTTGTCTTATACCATTAAGAACGCGTGTGCATTTCTCCATATGCTGAAAAACTGAAAAGTCTATCCTGAGAAATACTGAGTCTGAATTTGAATTAATTTAGCCAATCTCTGACATCCAGAGAGACAGTTGCAACTGTTTTTTTGCCCGGGGTTTAGAAAACACAAAGCATCCAGCTCCTGATTCCCACCACACAGTGTTGGATAATGTGTCCGATAAAGTTTAAATGAAGGGAAACAAAAGAATATTCCAGCAGGGATCAAAGGGTTAACATAAATAGTAATTACTGCCTACTTTGATTGAGGTGAGTACATCGATTGAGGATTACACATAACAGCTCCACAAAATGGGGCAATGGAGAGACAGCCTGTGGTGTGCATATTTCACCAGGAAACATTCCCCTGCCTCTTAGCAACTTTATTTCCCGTGAACTATTTTAACTCTTAAACTGTAGCACAAGCAGTAACCTTCGTCAATGGAAATAAAACAACCACTACAGTTATTGCCATTGAAATTGTTTTGATGTTTTAGCTCTTTAGTTTAAAGCCTGTAAACGAAGAATTACATAATTCAGACCAAAAGCAGGAATTCAACCAATCTTGTTTGCATGTGATAATTCTAAAAAAAATCTACTTAGTCTTACTCTATTCATTAGCACTAGCCATATTTTGATATTGAATTGATTGAAAGATACAGCATTGAAAAAGGCCCCTTTTCAATGCTGAGTCTATACCAATCATTGTTTAAGAAACAACTGCAGGTACTGGAAAAATCGAAAGTAGACAAAAAGCTGGAGAAACTCAGCGGGTGAGGCAGCATCTATGGAGCGAAGGAATGGGTGACGTTTCGGGTCGAGACCCTTCTTCAGTCTCCATAGATGCTGCCTCACCCGCTGAGTTTCTCTAGCTTTTTGTCTACCTATACCAATCATTGATCACCCGTTCACATTAGTTCTACGTTATCCTACTTCCATATACCTCAAGGCTGCATACTCAGCCCCCTGCTCTACTCACTCTATCCTCATGACTGTGTAGACGGACATAGTGCGAACTCCATTTTCAAGTTCGTTGACGACACCACCGTTGTGGGACGAATTACAGATGGTGATGAGTCAGAGTATAGAAGTGAGATCAACCGACTGACCAAAATGTGCCAGCACAACAATCTGGCTCTCAATATCAGCAAAACCAAAGAACTGATTGTGGACTTTGGGAGAGGAAGGTTGAGGACCCACAATCCTGTTTACATCAATGGGATGATGATGGAGAGAGAGTCAAAAACTTCAAATTCCTGGGCGTGCATATTTCCGATGATCTTTCCTGGACCCAGCACATTCCCACACTAACTGATGCAATCATAAAGAAAGCACATCAGCGCCTCTACTTCCTGAGAAGATTACGGAGGATTCTCTTGAACTTCTACAGGTGCGCTGTAGAGAGCATACTGACTGGTTGCATCGTGGCCTGGTTCGGCAACTTGAACGTCCAGGAGCGGAAAAGACTGCATCACCGGCTCTGACCTCCCCACCATCGAGGGGATCTATCGCAGTCGTCAACATCATCAAAGACCCACACCATCCTGGCCACACACTCATCTCATCACTGCCATCGGGAAGAAGGTACAGGAGCCTGAGAACTGTAACATCCAGGTTCAGGAACAGCTTCTTCCCTACAGCCATCGGGCTATTAAACACTACATTCTCATAAGCTATGAACTACAATAGACGATTATTATTATTATTATTATTGCACTGTTATTGTTTGTTCTTTTTTTTGCATTTTTGTTATATTATTTATTATGATTACATATTCAGTTGTGCTGCATCAAGTAGGAATGTCATTGTTCTATCTGGGACATGACAATAAAACACTCCTGACTCTTGACTCTCTACATATTAAGGGCAATTTTGTGGCCAATTCACTTACAAACCTGCATGTTCTTTTAATTTTATTTTCTCAAGTCTCAATTCAGACATTTTTTCATTGAAACTGTCAACAGTGCATTCAAAATCATTAAATTGTGTACAACATTCTTCTTACCAACTATGATTTAATTGCTGATTATCCTAAAGTTGTAATGTGTATCTGTGTGATCTGCATTTTTGTAAGAGGTCCCTGCAGTATAGTGGCCTATTTCTGCAGCATACTGCCACCTGTTTCTTTTGTCTTTGTTTCCAGTACATGTTATATGTTTTCTGGAAAAAGGTTTTAGTGGGTTTCATGGAAAAAATGGCACTGGTGAGGGAACTGGAGAGAGGGAAAGGCATAGGAAAGAGGGAAAGTTGACATTCCCAGCATGGCCTGACAGTAAATTCCTGACATCAGCGAGACCAAGCGTAGACTACGTGACCTCTTCGCCAAACACTTGTGCTCTGTCCACTAAAGCCTGCTGGATCTCCCGTTTGCTAACAGTTTTAACTCCGTTTCGGGTCGAGACCCTTCTTTAGTCTCCATAGATGCTGCCTCACCCGCTGAGTTTCTCCAGCTTTTTGTCTACCTATACCAATCATTGATCACCCGTTCACATTAGTTCTACGTTATCCTACTTCCATATACCTCAAGGCTGCGTACTCAGCCCCCTGCTCTACTCACTCTATCCTCATGACTGTGTAGACGGACATAGTGTGAACTCCATTTTTAAGTTCGTTGATGACACCACTGTTGTGGGACGAATTACAGATGGTGATGAGTCAGAGTATAGAAGTGAGATCGACCGACTGACGTAATTGTGAATGAAAACGAAAGAATTTGATTAAAACGGATTTATTTTTTTAAATCGTGATTTTTTATGTAACTGTGATTCGGGATCCCATTGTGACATAATTGTGACGTCGAATGCTGCTGACGGGCAGGGCAAGTGGAAAAGTGGTTAAAAAAGTTTTTTGTAAAGTTTAAAATGTCAATAACTTGTAAAATATAACATAAATCTGAACAAAACTTGTTTCTTTTACATCCCAAGACAATGGTGAGTAAGGTGGGCCCAGAATTGTAGCGCTATCGTATACCGTTTTGGCGAGATTTTGGAGCATCGCGCACACGCACGCACGCATACATACAACCAAACAAGAGGGGAGTTTTAGTAATATATAGATAGATGGGCCAAACACAGGCAAGTGGGACTAGTGTAGATGGGGCATTTTAGCCAGCGTGGGCAAGTTGGGCAGAAGGGCTTGTTTCCACGCTCTATGATTCGATGACACTCCTCTCCTTAACTGACACTTTTTTGTCTCCTTATCACCTCTAGCCTTTGTCATTTATTCAATCCATCTGCATATCAGACCCCTCTCACCTGTACCCACCTGTCACTTACCAGGCTTTGTCCTGTCTCCACCACTCTTTTCCAGCTTTCTCCCCCCTACTACAATCAGTCTGAAGAAAGGTCCTGACTTGAAATGTTGCCTGTCCATTTTCTCCCCAGATACTGCCTGACCTGCTGAGTTCCTCCAGCACTTTGTCTTTTGCAGTAATTTGAGTGGCTGGCTTGAGAGATGTCACCTGGACTCACCTTCAGCAAAGTACACAGTTAATTTTCTCTAACAATTGAAAGAGTAAGCAGTAAGGGAGCAGTAAAAATTTAACTTTAAACAGCCTGAAATAAATTAAGCAGTATTTGCTAAAGAGATTTGTTCCAATCTTTGACTTACAATTTGATTGCCACCTGTAGTGGATTCTCACGCAAGATGCAAAGCTTTATCAAGAATTTTAATAACTATAGCAAGGTGTGCCGCACAGGGAAGTTGTGCATAGAAACCCAGAACTAAAGCATTAGATCATGTTCATAACTACGGCAGCAATTCTTGAATTGAAATAAATTTAACTCACCCAGGTTGACAAAGCTCATTACCATGTCTGCATCACTGAGGAAGGTACTGTCTTGCAGGCTGGCCAAAGGTGGTCCCTGGGTGGTGAAGAGGGCTCTGTAAGGGTATGAGAAGCCCTTCGCATCCTCCATTAACATGGAATTGTAGAGATCCAGCATGAACATGGGTGCAGAGTTGTGCTTGCCATGCAAATGGGGTCGAGGGCGATGAGGCAGGCCCAGGATCGAGAGGATTTCTCTTTGCATCTCCCGTCTTTCCTGACTTTTTAGGCGCCCGTGGATGAAACTGGAATGGATGGCGTTGTCTGTGGTTAAGTTCCCCAAAACTGATTGCAGCACAAAGCAGTTCCACAGAAGCCCCACTGCAGCTTTTTTAATAAACAGCAGGAAGCTCATTCTTAATCAGTTTGGACAGCTATGTGACTCTTCTACACAAACATGGTCACGTCTCTCTCTCTCTCTCTCTCACTCTCTCACTTTCTCTCTCTCTCTCTCTCTCCTCTTCGCTTCTTTACAGCTCAGACGAGGGTGCTCAGGCACTATGCAAAGCTATCCAAGTTAGGTTGTAGTTCAGGACCCATGCTGTGTGAACCGGCTCCCACAGTTCAGCGAGAGCTTGTGAGTACTTCACCTACAAGAGTTGCAATACTTCTGCATGTAAATCAGTGAAGTTGTCTAGTGCAGACGGAGCCAGCAGGAGGCTACTTCAGTGGGAGGAGCACCCTTTAGTCTAAACTCAAAAGTAGCAACAGAAAATTATCTGAATGTCTTAAGGGCGTCTGTAATTAAGCAAGAGGGAGGAGCTTTCAAATTTAACTACTTGTTGATGAAGCGGTAAGGGGTGAGTCAGACACGGGCAAGATGTTTCATTGCTTTTTCTGTTTACTGAATTAAAAACGAAGTTGGAAGGGGGGGCATTCCATCTATTATATATGTAGTCTTCTTATTTTATAAAGTTTCCTTTCCGTGGATATGTGTATAGGAGGAGAATGGTAGTTTGGGGCGGCAGTGATGAAGGTGAATGGAGGTGGGTGTGGGGGTTGTTACTTGACAGAGAGAAAGAGCAGGGAGAGAGAGAGAGAGAGAGAGCACTTTCAGAAATATTCTGAAGGTTTCCCATGCAATGAATTGAAGAGCTGTTATGGTCAATATCATAAGCTAGCATGTCTGTCATTTAGAGCATAGTAAAATTGTGCATTCAACACAAATATTGACTGTTTAAAGAGAAATACTGTATAAACCAAATTTTATTTTTTCCTATTTTAAACATTATTGAGATATATCTTTAAGCTTTCTCCATTTGTGTTCTGAAGATATTAACTTCATCCAGAAACAGGTTTCCTTCCTTCTTGAGCTATTTTGCTTGTCGGCTGTCCATTATGTGGGATGTAGATTTGCATCCATTCTTGCCTCTATCCACATGTTGGTCATGTCAGGTGGTTATTTCTGGGAAGCTGCTGGATGTTGGTGCTTTGATTGCATTGTTCTTTCAGTTAGCCAGTTATGGCACTGAGGCAAGTTGTGACATGTCCAAGCACTTAAAAATCAGCCAGGTTAGCACAGGTCAAGGGATGAAGATTTTGGCTCAACACCAGTGTTGCCAAGTGATTCAGAGGGAGAGAGAGGGATTTTAGTATCATGGAGGAATAATTATGACACCATTAATGAGCAATGACTCAGCTCAACCTCCTGGGGTAGATAGCGATATACAGCTGCACAAACAAGACTGTGGCACTGCCAAGTTTTCTGTGTTGTTGGCTTAACTGCTATTACCATGTGTCGAGCTAAATTAAACTTCTGGTTCCAGATTTGATTCCAGATTGTAATAAATGTTTCTAGTTTAGGAGATTTAGTTTAGTTTAGAGAGTGCGGAAACGGGCTCTTCGGCCCACCGAATCCGCGCCAACCCACAATCCCCACACATTAACACTATGCTACACACACTAGGGCCAATTTACACATACACCAAGCTAATTAACCTATATTCCTGTATGTCCAAACTTCCTATAGACAGCATCCGTAGTCGGGATTGAACCTGGGTCTCTGGCGCTGCAAGCACTGTAAGGCAACAACTCTACTGCTGCGCCACCGTGCTGCCTAGATGGTGTAGGTAAATAAATAGATAGATTTATGGGTAGAGATTATGCTTTGGGTTTGGATGCGGCCGTTATGATTGGAGTTTGGATTGAAATTAATGTTTAGGATCAGGTAAAGTTACAAGTTAGAATCTGTGTAATGGGATGAGGGTCTGGGTTGGATTGGTCAGAGTTAAAGCTAGAAATATGTCAGGGTCTAAGTGTGTTAGATTTAGAGATAGGACTACAGTCACAGTTTGGGATAAAATCCTAGGGTCATCAAGATTAATGTCAAGAATAGAGGATGGTGATATATGGTTGGGAACAAGATCATGGAATTCGGCGTTAAGGTCAGGGTTACATATAGCAATGAGGTTCAAACTCATTGGAAAATCAGCCAATATAATCAAAGATTTGTTCCGCCTTGGTCATTTCTTCTTCTCCCTGCTCCCATCGGGCAGAAGATACAGAAGCTTAAAAGCGCACACCGCCAGAATCAGGGACAACACCTTCCCCTCTGTAATTAGGCTTCTGAATGGTCCTTCCATAAGCTAGGGTGCTATCCAATTTATATCTATCCCATTGCAGACGTTGGACCTTGTCTCCGAAACTGTTGCGCTACAATGCTGAGAATTATATTCTGCACTCTATCTGTTCCTTAGGGTCTACCTATTGTATTTGAGTTCAGCTTGATAGTATCCATGTATAATATTATCTAATTTGATTGGATAGCATGAAAAACAGACTCCTTAGACTTTAAAGATACAACGTGGAAACGTGTCCTTCGGCCCACGAGTCCGTGCCCCCCAACGATCACCCCATACACTAGCACTATCCTATACACTAGGGACAATTTACAATTTTGCCAAAGCCAATGAACCTACAAACTTTGCGGAGCTTGGAGAGTGGGAGGAAACCGGAACACCAGGTCAAAGATTAGGATCTGTACCACTTGCGGGTTTAAAGGTCAGAATCAAGGATATGTAGCATTAGAGGAATAAATATAAACCAGGGGTTTAAAGATTAGAGATTGTTTGGGATTAGAGAATAGTAATTGACTCCTATTGCCCGTTATCTTGAGGGTAGTATCAATGTGCGATCATCATCAGGCTGACTGAGATGCCTTGTTTTATAATAAATACAGAATGAGATCATTCACACTCTCAGGTCCATATAGGCTCCAGGGGAACAATCCCTTTAGTCCCATTCCCTCTCTTCTCTTTCCCCAGTACCCCAACAACAAATTCTTCCTCACATATGCTTATCAATTCTCTTTTTGATTCTTTTTGCACTTATCTTGCATAAAGGAGTAAGTTACTGTGGTAGAAACAAAATGCTGGAGTGACTCAGCGAGTGAGGCAGCATCTATAGAGAGAAGGAATTGGCGACGTTTTCGGTAATGGGAGTCAGTAGGTTTGTAGTAGATGTCGGTCAATCGTCTGTTTCCTGTGATGGAGATGGTGAGACGGTGAGATCTAGAAACGGGAGAGATGTCGGAGATGATCCAAGTGAATTTGACTGCAGGATGGAAATTAATGGTGAAGTTGATGAAGTCAGTGAGTTCTGCATGGGTGCACGAGGTAGCACCAATGCAGTCGTCAATGTAGCCAAGGTATAGTTCGGGTTAGGGCCAGTGTATGCCTGGAACAAGGATTGTTCGACATACCCTACAGAGAGGCAGGCATAGCTAGGGCCCATGCGAGTGCCCATAGCTACGCCTTGGATTTGGAGGGAGTGGGAGGAGTCGCAGGAGAAGTTGTTGACAGTGGTCAGTCAACCTACCAGCAAATCGTTTGGATATGTGAAGAACTAGAGAACCCACAGGAATCAATGTGGTCATGTTAATCCTGGCTAAAATCGAGCAGCCATAGTACCCAAAATTTAGTAAAGACTCATGTATTGCTAAGCCATTTTGGTCAAGTCTGGTGTGCTCTGCAGAAATAGGACAAGCTTCTGAATGGTGCCAGTAGGTCTGGGACCCAGATCAGTATTGCATATTCAATTGTTTAAGAAGGAACTGCAGATGCTGGAAAATCGAAGGTAGAGACAAGTGCTGGAGAAACTCAGCGGGTGCAGCAGCATCTATGGAGCGAAGGAAATAGGCAATGTTTCGGGCCGAAACCCTTCTTCAGACTGATGTAGGGTGGGGAGAAGTAAGGAAAAAGGAAGAGGAGGAGCCTGAGGGCTGATGGAGAGCTGAGAAGGGGAGGAGACAGCAAGGGCTACCGGAAATTGGAGAATTCAATGTTTATGCCGCTAGGGTGCAGACTGCCCAAGCGGAATATGAGGTGCTGCTCCTCCAATTTCCGGTGGTACTCACTCTGGCCATGGAGGAGGCCCAGGACAGAGAGGTTGGATTCGGAATGGGAGGGGGAGTTGAAGTGCTGAGCCACCGGGAGATCAGGTTGGTTAACGCAAACCAAGCGGAGGTGTTCGGCGAAACTCCCTGGTCAATTCTTCCCTTCCCTCCCGCACCACCCCCTCCCCGGGCATTTTCCCTTGCAACCGCAAGAGGTGCTACACTTGTCGCTTTACCTCCCCACTCAACTCCATTCAAGGACACAAGCAGTCGTTCCAGGTGCGACAGAGGTTCACCTGCATCTCCTCCAACCTCATCTATTGCATCCGCTGCTCTAGATGTCAGCTGATCTAAATTGGTGCGACCAAGCGCAGGCTTGGCGATCGTTTCGCCGAACACCTCCGCTCGGTCCGCATTAACCAACCTGATTTCCAGGTGGCTCAGCACTTCAATTCCCCCTCCCATTCCGAATCCGACCTCTCTGTCCTGGGCCTCCTCCATGGCCAGAGTGAGCACCACTGGAAATTGGAGGAGCAGCGCCTCATATTCTGCTTGGGCAGTCTGCACCCTAGCGGCATAAACATTGAATTCTCCAATTTCCGGTAGCCCTTGCTGTCTCCTCCCCTTCTCAACTCTCCCTCAGCCCTCGGGCTCCTCCTCCTCTTCCTTTTTCCTTTCTTCTCCCCACCCTACATCAGTCTGAAGAAGGGTTTCGGCCCAAAACGTTGCCTATTTCCTTCGCTCCATAGATGCTGCTGCACCCGCTGAGTTTCTCCAGCACTTTTCTCTACCTTGCATATTCAATTGACAGATGGATGGGATTTCTGCAGAGTAATGTAAAATGCAGGGTAATGTAAAATGCATGAAGTTAATTGGATAAATGCAAACTAAGTGTACATGGTGTAAATAATGTTGCTAGACATTGTTGATTGGTTAAAGTGTTAATCCCCTGGCCGGTTTGTTTGGATGCCAGGGTAAATGTTGAATTATTCAAGTTCTGTTAGCTTCCTCTACAAGCTTCTCCTGCAACAATGTAAAGGACATTTTGTCATTGGTCTGTGTAACTGTCAATAACGTATTGTTGTAATTTATATGTTTGATTGGATTGTAAACAGACCATCCTTCTGTAGTTCGGCCCCTCAAGGTTCGGGGACCTATAAAAGGCAGCCCCACGAGGTCCTTTGTCGATCTTCTGGAAGATCGCTTGGGACTGTGTGACCTTTTGGAGTGTCTCTGCTTGCACGAGGCTGAAGGGCTTGGCCAGGCAGATTCAAGGATCGAACCCACGGTTGGTTTAGGTTTCGTATAGGGTAATTTATTGTGCTATCCAACAATAAACTTTAGTTGTTCCAGTGCTTGAATCAGTGTTTTGTTGACTGAACTAGTCTGGGGGGAAGCTTAGAAGAGCTAATTTACAGTCACACAGAGCATGCACAAACTCCACATTTAGTGAGTGTGTAGGAAGGAACTGCAGATGCTGGTTTACACTAAAGATAGACACAAAATGCTGAAGTAACTCAGCGGGACAGGCAGCGTCCCTGGAGAGAAGGAATGTCAAGAACCTTCTTCAGATATTGGCTGAAGGACAAATATTAGCTATGACACTATGAAGAGCTTCCTAACTCTCCTGTGATCTCTTGTATTGGCTAAGAGGGCAGCTGAACCTTGGTCTAATGTCTCATCCAAAAGTTGCTACCTTCAACATTCAAACATGTTCACAGGACCATATTGTTAAGCAGAGAATATGGGCTGATATCTGCAGTTGGACTTGAATTCAATAGATTCCTCCCCATGTATTAATTCCTTATAAATAGAGCCAGGATGTTTAGGCGCTAAAAATCTCTGAAATAGGCAGGCAAAAAAGCATAATAAAATTACAAAAAAGGCATTTATTGACAAAAAAGGCATAAAAAGGCATTTATTTCCACCACCAAAATATGGTTTAAAATGATAATATAAAGGTATAGTACATTAAATGACCAAAGTTGCCTGGTTGCACATAATTACTAGCATTTTTTCAAATTATCTGGTGTTAAACTATGCCGTCTGTCAGACAGAATATGTTACAGTTGTGAAAAACTTATTTCTACCCCAGCTGAGGTCACTGGACCTGAAACAAGCTACAAACTCTACATTCATGTCGATATATTGTGCATTACAACTACCTTTGAGAACTTTAGCTATGTTTTGTATTTCTTCAAGATTTTTGTTAGCTAAAATCAGTCTCACACATTTTCTTTGTATGTCTTTACCTACATCACCAAGAACTTTAAGTACAAAGTACAGCAAGTGAGGATGTAATCAACTGAGCAATAGTTGAGCTCTTTGACTTCTCCAATACTTCCGATGTCAAGAAATACTCCTTTGATGGTTGATCTGCCTCCAGTGTACCGATGACCACATTGGCAACATATCTCCCCACACCATCAGTTGTCTCGTCTATTGAGATCCATATTTTGTTGTATGCAACTTCATCTCTAATTTTCTGCTCAACAATGTTGAAGTTGCTGTCAACATAATTTTTCCGTAATGATGACTCGCTTGATATATGTTCTTCTGTGTATTTCCCTGAAAAACCTCTGAGAGATTTGTTTTCTAATTCCCACAGTGGAATTCCAGCATCAATGAATGCGTTGCACAGATCACTCAAACTCAGATTTGCGACTGGAGCCAGCAGTAAATGTTGTGAGGAGACAAGCTTGTGTTCCTACCTTCAGTTTCTCTGCCGCCGACTTGTGTTTAGCTGTCTGTACATGCTGGGAGATGAAATATTTCTTCTCATGATTCACTGCTTTCTCAAATGCTTTGCAAAACAGCACACAGTTGTCTGTAGAGAATATATCACTCCCGTACACTCCCACCAAATCGTTCGGTTTTTTACAAGGCGTTGACTTGACTTTAGGCATTTTGACGCTTGCAGGGGTAGATTCTACAGGAGCGGGGATGCTCAGGCAGGCCAAGTACAAGCTGAGAAGAGGAATCAAAGCTGCCAAGGAAAGGTACTCTGAGAAGTTGAGGAGCAAGTTCTAAATGACTCTTCTTCAGTGTGGAAGGGCTTGCAAGAAATCACAAGCTACAAGAGGAAAACCCCCCGCTTCTTGGACAATCATCAGCTAACCAATGACCTGAACGAGTTCTACTGCAGGTTCAATAAACGGAAACGTAACCCTGGTACCCCCACACCCCATCCCCAACCAACACTTCACACCTACTCACAGCTTGACTCCAGTTGAAAAGACTGGACCCTTCCCAACCTACTCCTCCCAATCAGCACTTCACACCAATTTAAAGCATGATTCCAGTCTGCAAAGACTGGACCCTTTCCCACGCACCCCTCTCCAATCACCACTTAACACCCACTTACAGCTGGGTTTCGCCCTGGTGGTGTAAATTTTCTTGTAAGTTATGTTAAAATGGCAAAAAAGGCTGATTTAGGCACTCAATCACGAAAAAGGCATTATCTTCCTGAAATCATCAAAGAAGGCATGAAAAGGCACATGGCATTTATGGCAAAATCCTGGCTCCACTTATGTATCAGTTGGTGTGACAAAGTATCCAGCACAGGTAAACAGCAGCAGGAGTGGACTAGAAGGCAGTTTCCCCAAGAACTGAGCTCTTCCACTTTTTTTATGAACTGACAAAATCATAAATACAGTTTAAATACAGCAGGATAGCAGTTAGTAGTAAAATAATACAGCTGGAAGAACAATGAATAACAATGAAAGCTGAACAAACAGTTAATAAAAAATAAAAACAGCTGGGATAATAATGAATAATTATCTAATCAGAGCTGGGATGGCAGTTAATAGTATCAGTCAATTGGGTCAACATTTAACAATAGCCAAACATACAAGAGATTATAAACCCAAACATAAATTAAATGGCCCAACCATAGATTAGAAAGTTGCCAATAATAACTCTACCATGTGCATAATAGTTGATGACAAATAATTACAGCTGATTGATTGATGAAGAACAACATAATACCAAAGCTACAACAATATATTAATTAAACACAAATGGGCCAGTGGTTGCAGAAAACATAATCATAGGTATATCACCAATTAGAAGCCTGTTTAACATCTAGACAGATGAAAGGAAACATGCAGAAGTCTGAAAATGAAACTTAACAGCAATGTCAGAGGGCTTAATTATGTGTGGAAAACGCTGATCTCCGGTCTGAGGCCAGGCGCCAACTCTCAGACACCTCCTCCTTCTTATCCTTGGACCATGACCCCACAGATGAGCACCAGGCCATTATCTCAAACACCATCACTTCCGGCTCCCTGCCCTCCCAAGCCTCCAACCTCATCATTCTCCAGCCCCACACGGCCCGATTTTACCTTCGCCCCAAAATCCACAAACCTGACTGTCCTGGCAGCCCATTGTTCTTGTCCAACCAAACTTATTTCCACATACCTCAACTCCATCATACTCCCCCCCACCCCCCCCCCCCCCCCGGTCAAATCCCTCTCTACCTATGTCGAAGACACCTCACACGCTCTGCGTCTCCTCCATGACTTCCGTTTTCCAGGCCCCCACTCCCTCATCTTCACCATGGATGTCCAGTCACTTTACACCTCCATCCCCCATCAGGGGGGTCTTAACACCCACCGTTTCTTCCTCGACCGCAGAACCAACCAAACCCCGTCTACAAATACTTTCCTCCGCTGGTCCTTACCCTCAACAACTTTTTCTTTGACTCCTCCCATTTCCTCCAAATCCAAGGAGTAGCTATGGGCACGCGCATGGGCCCCAGATATGCCTGCCTCTTTGTAGGGTACGTCGAACATTCCTTGTTCGAGGCATACCTTGGCCCTATCCCCGAACTCTACCTCAGCTATATTGACGACTGGTTGAAGACCAAGTGACATGTCTTGTAATCCTCAGGCTCACTCTGGTGCTAGGGTCAGTGTAAAATCTTCAACCCTGATGAGGCCAAGGAGAATTTCTACACTGCCCTTGAGAAAGCTCTGGCTTGGATCTCAGAGGGAGATAAATTGATCCTCCTAAGTGAATTTGGAGCTAAGGTCAGGTCTGAATGGCAAGGAGGAGACTAGAGAAAGTGAATTCGAGAGCAGTCCACTTTCTGATGAAATGCTTGGAACACAGTCTTGTCATAAACACCATCCTGTTTTAGCCGAGAAGCATGGCATCACCTCAGAACCAGGCATGGCTCCTTATTAGATTGTCACCATTAAAGCAAAACACCATGAGGGTGGCTGCCTCACTCATAGGTGCTGATGACTGCTGGACCAATTATTGCTTAATTTGCGCTGCTATTTCTATTAGCCTGGCTCCAAAACATCAGCATAAATAAATATAATGCAGTCAAAATTCACATGGTCTCGCTGAGAAGGCTCTTCTCAGTTAGCTCCTGGATGACGTGGATAATTACTAAGCAACAGGAGCTTGAACATCAACAGTACATGGACTGCCCTGGTCCATCATAAACAGCATTTGTGAAGAGACTTTTGCCTCTCTACCAGAAACCAAATGGGCTGATTTGCTTGGAATGACCTGCAGAACCAGGAACAAATTACCCATAAGATATTGAGGGATTGAAATCTCCAACATGCTTTAAAGGAAAACTGCACAGCTCTTCAGAGACTTGAAGGCTGAGGTCCAACAAAAATGTTGTGACCTAAAGAACAGCTGGTGGGTGGATAGGGTGCAGGCAATCAGTAAGTAGTCAATAACCATGACGTGTGGATTCCTCAGACTGTCAAGCCTTTCACAGCTGAAACCCCAAGAGCACACCCTGCAGAGAAGCAAGAACAAAGGAGAGTTTGAGGATGGAGAGTCAATGTTATTATGAGCAGATCAAACAACTGAAACTCTGTTAATCATGCAGGTTTCCCGGATTCCTTTCTGTAACACAGTATATTATAAAATCTCATCATCACCCCATGTCAACTGAAAAACATTAAAGTCTCTGGAGCAGATGGTATGCCTAAAGGTCTAAATCTTGGTAAAGAGGAATTTTTGGCACAAATTCACAGCTTTGTATCCTGCTTATGGAACAGCTCAAGAAAGCTTAGATGAGGCTTAGGCAGAGGAACAACTCCAGGACTGTTTGGAGTCTGTAGACTGGGCAATGTTCAGTGACTCGGCAACGGACCTGAACGAATACGCCACAGTCGTTACAGACTTCATAAAGAAATGTGTGGAGGACTGCATCCCTGCAAAAAACCTTCTGAGTGTTTCCCAATCAGAAGCCTTGGATGAACTTTGAGATCCGCACTCTCCTGAAGACCAGACACTGGGCATTCATGTCTGATGATACAGTGGTCTACAAGAAGTCCAGATACGACCTTGGTAAGGCCATTAAAAAGGCCAAAAGGGACTTTTGCTCCAAGTTGGAGGATGAAACAGATGTTCGGCAACTGTGGCGGGGCCTGAATGCAATCACCTGCAAGGCGAAATCAGGAGGTAGCTCGTATGTTGACTAGCATCACTCCCTGATGAGCACAATGCGTTTTACGCACGCTTTGATAGGGAGAATACTGATGTGCCTTCTCGAGCCCCCATTCGCTGTGATGGTATTTCAGTCACAGTCACAGAAGCTGGCGTCAGAAATTCCTTCAGAGGGGTGAACCCTCGAAAAGGGTCTGGACCTGATGGTATACAGGGTCGTGGTCTAAAAACCTGTGCAGACCAACTGGCTGGAGTTTTTACGGACATTTTCAACCTCTCACTTCTGAGGTCTGAGGTTCCCACGTGCTTTAAAAGGTCATCAATAATACCAGTGCCCAAGAAGAGCAAGGTGACATGCCTCAACGACTATCGACCAGTGGTACTAATGTCGGCGGTGATGAAGAGGTTGATCATGGCGCAAATCAACTCTTACCTGGACACACTGCACTTCACTTACCGCCACAACAGATCAACGGTGGATGCGATCTCGCTGGCTCTCCACTCCGCTCTGGACCACTTAGACAACAAAAACTCATGTCAGGCTGTTATTCATTGATTACAGCTCGGCATTTAATACAATCATCCCCTCCAAGCTGGTTACCAAATTCGCAGAACTGGGTCTCTGCGCATCTCTCTACAATTGGATCCTTAACTTCCTCATTCATAGACTACAGACTGTTCGAATTGGTGGAAAGGTGTCAGCCTCGACAACAATCAGCACGGGAGCACCTCAAGGCTGTGTGCTCAGCCCCCTGCTGTACCAACTATACTCATGACTGCGTAGCTGGTCATAGTGCGAACTCCCTCATCAAGTTCGCTGATGTGGACGTATCACTGATGGGGACGAGTCAGAGTATAGAAGAGAGATCGACCGACTGACCAAATGGTGCCAGCACAATAACCTGGCCCTCAACACCAGCAAAACCAAGGAACTGATTGTGGGCTTTGAAAGAGGTAGGATGGGGACCCACAGTCCCGTTTATATCAATGGGTCGATGGTGGAAAGGGTCAAGAGCTTCAAATTCCTGGGCGTGCACATCTCTGAAGATCTCTCCTGGTCCGAGAACACTGATGCAATCATAAATAAAAGCACATCAGCACCTCTACTTCCTGGGAAGATTACGGAGAGTCGGTATGTCAAGGAGGACTCTCTCTAACTTCTACAAGTGCACAATAGAGAGCATGCTGACCGGTTCCATCGTGGCTTGGTTCGGCAACCTGAGCGCCCAGGAGCGGAAAAGACTACAAAAAGTAGTAAACACTGCCCAGTCCATCATCGGCTCTGACCTCCCTACCATCGAGGGGATCTATCGCAGTCGCTGCCTCAAAAAGGCTGGCAGCATCATCAAGGACCCGCACCCTCCTGGCCACACACTCATCTCCCCGCTACCTTCAGGTAGAAGGTACAGGAGCCTGAAGACTACAACGTCCAGGTTCAGAAACAGCTTATTCCCCACAACCATCAGGCTATTGAACTCAACTCAAACAAAACTCTGAACATTAATCGCCCATTATCTGTTTATTTGCACTTTATCTGTTTTATTTATTCATGTGTGTATATATTTATACAATGGTATATGGACAAACTGATCTGTTCCGTATTCAGTCCTTCTATAATTCTGTTGTGCTGTAGCAAAGCAAGAATTTCATTGTCCTATCTGGGACACATGACAATAAACTCTCTTGAATCTTGAATCTTGAGCTCAAGAAAGCTTAGATGATTAATATGGTCAAGAAAAGAGACAATTCTGATCTCAATAACCATAGAGGGGTCCTTGCAGTTAGGGCCACAGGATACCGTTTTCAACTGCTTCCTCCCAATTGGTGAAGAGCTGATTCCTGAATAACATCATGGATCGCACATTGAAACCTACAATAAGTAAGATCTTCACTGAGCGATGACTCTTAGAAACAATGCATGAAGAGGCATAAACTACTGTGCATGGTCCTTTTGACTTTATAAAATCTTTTGATTTTACCAACCAAAAGGTTGTGGAGAATCCTTCAGAAATTATTTTCTACTTCAAAGACATGATGAAATACTAGCCATGATTTCAAGCAATACATAGAAACATAGAAAATAGGTGCAGTAGTAGGCCATTTGGTCCTTCGAGCCTGCACCATCAATATGATCATGGCTGATCATCCAACTCAGTATCCTGTATTGGATGATCACTACACTACAGACCACTACAGACCCAATTCTACCTGAACCGAGGTCAGGAAAGGTTGTTATTGCCCTAGCCAACTTCTCAATCTATTTCGTCAAAATATTGAACCTCACATTCATGAAGCTTCCCACTGTAATGGACCCACTGGAATCAACAAGACCAAATGGTAAACTGTTCAACCTCATCCTCCTCTCCAGGACTAAGATCACTGATGGATGTTTGCGAGTATTGTTGAGTGATGACCATACAATAACAGAAGCCTTACACCAAGATAAAGATCCAAAGACTTTATTAACTACATAGCAAGCACGACTTCACACTTGCACGTTCCACTTACACTCAGGGAATCCAGCAAGCAGTGATAACTGAAAAGCCAGCGGGCATAACTACAGAAGCATGACTCATGATATGAGTGACACTAATCTACATCCCCCCTCTTAAAGAATCAACACCAATACAGATCCATAAACTAGGCAAAGCATGTATAACAATCGATGACAAACTGGAGGAAAGTCAAACATAGTCCGGATACTTCACAACCGTCCTGCAAACACGACCAGCACGTGTACGATAGAGACCATCTCCATTTTGTTTTTCCCGGGAGAGAGCAGGTGGTTTCACAGGCGAGGGAGACTGGACCAACGTCCCTGGAGACGAAGCAGGGAACTGTGGTGCTGGCAAAGATGGAATAGACAGAGGAGCTGTTGCAGACATGTATTGTTGTGCTGGAATCTATCTCGCTTTTTTATAACACCCAAAATAAAAAGCAGACAACTTGCTGTCCAACAACACTGTTGGAGGCTGTGTGGGAGTACGGAGGAAGACCACTCGCATATTTTCTGGAACTGTGTAAAGATAAGGCCATACTGGGAAAATGTTAATGCAGCTGTAAATAATATCTTGGGTTATAAAATCCCAAATACCTGCCCTGTGATGTATCTGGGGCGTATTAAAGATAGTGTAAAAATAGAAGATACATATTTGATTAAAGTTTTGCTTGCAGCAGGTAAGAAGGCCATTACCAGGCAGTGGCTTAATGAAAAAAGTCCAAAACAGGAACAGTGGTTAGAAATTGTGCGAAACATCTTTAATATGGAGAAATTGACATATTCCTTGAGAGTCAAGGAGAATTCATTTGAGAAGCTGTGGGAAAAATGGACTGTTTATTTGAGCCATGCCACCAATTAGATAAATGCCGAGCTAGATATGGGAAGATTGCGTTATATAGAACTAGATGGTATGTTTGTATGAATGTTGAATTATCTCCAGATAACTAATCAATGTAATGGTTTTTCTTTTTTTAATTTGGTAAGTGAACCACATGGTCTTATTCCAGATTTTTTTTTTTATTTACTTTTTTTTTTTTTTCCCCCATCTACTTATTTTTTTATTTTGATTGCTGTTTTTCTTACTTTGTTTTATTTATGGTGATGGTGTTGCACTGTTTTGAAAATATCTCTTAAAAATCAATAAAAATGTAAGTGAAAAAAAAAGGATTGTTGTGCTGGCAAAAGCGTGCGAGTGCCAATAGACGCAGAGGGAAGTGAACTTGTACGATCTGGATAATACGGAGGAGGAACTGACTCGTTCATAGGCAGGATGTGATACTTGTTACGTCTGTAGGTGTCGCCAACGGCACTAACGATATACTGTATGAGCGTGGCTCCGAAGCAATTCCAGAAATTACTCCAATACGGTCGTGGCCTTTGTCAGTCTGTATGTGGACCACCTGCCCTTTGGTCAGTGGTGGCAGTGGCCTACTTGTCTTGTCAAACCATTGTTTTTGAATGTCACGCTTCTGTTGCAACCTGGATTGAATCAATTGGAGGCATGGGTTCGAATCCCACTTCTGACACCATGTTGAGTCTTGACCATACAATAACAGAAGCCTTACACCAAGGTAAAGATCCAAAGACTTTATTAACTACATAGCAAGCACGACTTCACACTTGCACGTTCCACTTACACTAAGGGAATCCAGCAAGCAGTGATAACTGAAAAGCTAGTGGGCATAACTACAGAAGCATGACTCATGATATGAGTGACACTAATCTATAGCTTGTATTGTGGGTTGTCAAGTTCCAAATCGTCATTGACTTGTTCAATAAAGTGGGTGGCACAGTGGTGCAGTAATATAAAGGTTAAAACAGGCTTTGCAGCTAAAATCAAGTTGTCTGCTTACAGCCCCATTGTCAAGCAAGTAGGCTCACCTAGAAAACCAATTAGATGCTAAGGAAAATAAATGAGCTTAAAAAAAACGGAAAACCGAAGAAACCCACTTGGTCACAGAGAGAACATGAAAACTCTGCATTGGCAGCACCCATGGTCAGTATTGAAGCTGGGTCTGGCACTGTGAGGCAGAAGCTCTATCAGGTGTGATACTATGAATAATATCAGTTGCTACATGATACCTGGCCTCAGACTGTTTTTGCAGTCACAGATTGTATCTTGGAGGTTGCTCAGTTCGGGAAGATTACAGAGTTGATGACAAGCAAAACCATGGAGAAAGGAAGGAAAAGAATGGTATTTTCAAATGCACTATATCAGGAGATATTTTAAGACAATAATCTCAAGTGTGATGGGGGAGTGCACTTGATGTTGTGCCACTGTGCCATCTATTTGTTGCTTTATTAAATCTTATTCCTGTATTTTACTATAATAGACATAGTTGTTTGTAACCTTGAAATGTTCTTTCTTCAATCATTGATCCAAATCCTCAAAAACCTGTTTGTATCATTATATGTTTGGCGTTGTTGGGAGGATTCAATGAAAACGTGGAAAAGAAGATTGGAGAACCAGAACCCAAAATCTTTCAGGTCCCTGGGTGGATGGACAATTCTGAAGGGTATGGTAGCTTGGCTAATGTAATAAGCAAATGGAGACCACCTAAGAATTGGGAGAGAGAGCTGTTGGGTTAGCCAGGAAAGCTCCTGCCTTTGATTATTACATGTTTGAACGGAATTGGCCTCCCCAAAAAGAAATAGGATCTCCCAGATGTGGGATGGATTCTTGCCATTGCACGAAGGCAGCGGTGTGTCAAGAACAAAAAACTTGAAGCTGAAAGTGAATAATTTTTAAAATAGTTAGCCGCCTTGAAAAAAACAGGCGGTGTGAACTTGACTGACAAAGCAAAGTCTGTGAAGAAACGGGCAAATAAGGTGTAATTGAAATAAATCAATTAATACAGTTCAACAGCAAAATAAATTAAATAAGGAGTGGT
The DNA here is from genome assembly GCF_010909765.2 of Amblyraja radiata. NCBI lineage: Eukaryota > Metazoa > Chordata > Chondrichthyes > Rajiformes > Rajidae > Amblyraja > Amblyraja radiata. The sequence goes on from NW_022630498.1 coordinate 89,529, forward strand.
GGTTAGATCTGGTAAAAAAACATGCACAAGATGAATGTGTATCCAACCATAAGGATGGGAATATTTGGTGTTCAGATGCGTCAGGCAGAAAATGACCATTGGGGAAAGAAGAGGACAAACCAGTAGGAGAAGCTAGACCACTAGTCCGAACCAAAAGTCAAAACTAAACAGAGAGAAAATAACCAAATGGCTCAGCTGGATCTTCTGATTGAAAGCACAGAAAGCACAGCCAGGAATTATAGTACCAGTGAATTATAAGAATTAGGAGCCAGAATGAAATAAAAACCTGGTAAGCCATTCGATGCTTGGCTGTAGAATCCAGATGAATTTAAAGCAGAATGAAACACATGGGTGCTTAAGTACACATCCACTCATTGTAGTTGTAGTATGGCATGCTGGTGATGGGACACATTATCTAGTAGTGGATCACCTAGGCCCTTAGTGACAGCTACCTTATGGTCATAGACCAGGAATCAGAACCCTGACCATGGCGCACAGCCATTTCTCGGCTACAGGGTATGGCTTCACAAACGGGGATGAATGGGAAGCATCTTTCAGGTCCTGAGGCCGACAGTTCACCAGCGGCACGTGAAGCATTCTGATGAGAACATGGTCTGCTCATCAACGTGGCATCTTGCCGACTGTTTTGTGACCAACACTTGGAAGGACCGTAGCAGAGGTTGCTAGTATGGTTGCACTATTGGGGGAAGTGAAACGGAGCAGTCAAAGCGAATCTGGGATAAACCAAGACTGAAAATAAAGTCAAGATGGGGACAAATCAGAATAGACAGAAGATCAGTTGCTAAGAGATGTTTGTAACTCTGTAAAAAAACAGGTTGGAAAGTGATAAAATCGATGGCCTTTTGACTGACATCATCTATGTCCTTTAAAAAACAGCAGTGTGGGTCAGGGCAAACATGTTCAGGAAATCTTTATGTTCCTAAATCTTTCTTTGATATTATTGACTCCAAAATTTCCTTATATATATGGCAGAATAAAAATTCCAGACTAAGTAAAAAATACTCATCTCTATTCTAAATGACTTACCCCTTTTTCTTAAAATGTGGCCCTGGTTCTGGACCCCCCCCCCCCCCCCCCCCCCCCCCCAACACAGGGAACATGTTTCCTGCCTCTAGCGTGTCCAAACCCTTAACAATCTTATATGTTTCAATGAGACCCTCTCATCCTTCTAAATTCCAGAGTGTACAAGCCCAGCCGCTCCATTCTCTCAGCATATGACAGTCCCGCCATCCCGGGAATTAACCTTGTAAACCTACGCTGCACTCCCCCAATAGCAAGAATGTCCTTCCTCAAATTAGACAAATTAGACAAAAAAGACAAATGACTGCAATATTGTGGGAAGGCCTCTTTGGGGCAAACCCATCTGGCAAGATGTTTTGAAACAAGCCCAATGCGTAACCATCACCGCGTAACACGTGGATGTGCACATGAAAGATTACTTTTACATGATACTGTGGATCAGATTGTTCTACTCAAAACTGGAGACCATCAACAAAGAACAACCACCCTGTGTGTGTATGGGCACATGAGATCTCAGGACATTCGGGAATTCAAGCTACTGCAGAATGAGCTCAGCCGGGAGGTCTTTCCTTCCCATTTGACTATTTTGAAGAGTGTGCTTCAATGTGAAGTTTACCAATAAGTGAAGGACCAAACGTTATTTAAAGGGCCCATAGCACACATAAAATCTTGTAGTGCTTCTGCATCAACTACATTGGCCAAATTCCCCTGCAACAAAGATACCAATGTCTTTTTATTCATGGTTGACACCTACTCTGGTCTTTTGATAGCCATCCCTTCTGTTAAAGTGGACGAGAAAAGTACCCTCTGCAGCCTTCACAACTAATATCCTGCTTCAGACACTCTCTTGAAATACAGTCTGATAATGGGCTGCACTTTTCAGGACAGAAGGTACAGGAATGGACTTCTGACAATGGTGTACATTGACCACAACACATTTCCTACTTCCCCCAAACATCAGGCATGATTGAGAAAATTAATCGACTGCGTAAACAACAGATTAAGCTCCTCTCACCTACTCTGCATATCCATGTCCTCCCTAGATTCTGTCTGACCAGCTGAGTTCCAGAACTTTGTTTTTTTTGTTGTAAACCAGCATCTGCAGTTCCTTGGTCTCCCTTGAAGGTTGGCTATCTGTTTTGCGTACAACTTGAATAACCGCTTCCAGCTGGGCAGATCACTAATACAAAAGATGACCCAAAACGTCACCCATTCCTTCTCTCCAGAGATACTCTCTGTCCCGCTGAGTTACACCAGCTTTTTGTGCCTATCCTAACCACGACAAACTTATTCCCACATCCTCCATCTTTCACAGTGTGTAAGGGAACAACTCTCCGTAAATAGCTGACATCCTTGAGAATGGGCGGTGTTTGGGTGACGTATCTATATTTCCCATGCTTACACACTGGGCAATGCTTTTAATATTTGCATTTAATACAGGGACAGTCAGTACTGGTTTATTTAGATTTGGGGAAATTTATGCAGTGCAAGTAATATATTTCACTGAAAATAAGAGAATATATTATTTTGTTTTCCAGATAAACTGTGGATGGCAGACCGTGGCATATGTGTGTGATGGGCATGTTCATGGCAGTTGTAGCTTTATTCATCTTTTGTAACCTTGAATGGTTCTTTCTCCAATCATTGATTCAAATCCTCGAAAACTTGCTTGTCTCATTACGCAATGAGAACAATGGAGTCTTGTTTGCTTTGCCCTCTTGCGGTAGGATGGATTTATTTGACAAGATCATTTTTAACAGCCCAATCAATGAGACCTTGTACATTAGAATTGATACACTTTGGAAGAAAAATAGTGGTTATTCTATCAGTTCATCTGTGTAGTGGAGGGGTTAAATTGACAATTTCAGCTAAAATGTGAGGGAGTTATCAGCTAAATGATCAGCCCTGCATTCCATAACCTCTTGAAAACGAGATTCAGACGCGTTATATCCTAGAATTGACCTTGCACCTGTCCATGTGTGGGGACTCGCATTGTCTGGGAATGCAGCCTTTCCCAGGCCATTCTATGGGAAAGTGTAGCGTTGGTGAACAAAACACAACAGCAATAACGGGGTAAACCACCCGCGCCCCTGGTGCGTGACACAGAAACGTTGCAGTTGAAGGGGGGCTTATGATTAGCTCAGGGAGGGGGCAGTGGCGCGGTCTGCTCTGATAAGAAATGCCATAAAGGATGGTGTTGGGCGCCCTTTCGGTAAGAGAAGCTCAGCCTTGGACCGTGTTGCGAACGGTGCCAGGTGATCTTGACCAGAAACATCCTGTGGCGTGAGTTTGCGAGTACATACGGGTTTACGTGCGTGTATGTAGAATCATCCTGCGGCATGCTCTGTTGTAAACACGGGGTTTGCGAATGTTTTCGGGGCTATTCGGGGATAGGTATGTGCCTTATTTAGTAGTGTAATAAATTACTGAGTGAATCAAACTCTGTTATATGAATCCGATGATTTATCGAACACAACAATGTGGAAGGATATTTTATAGAAAGCCAAGATATGCATTTAAAATTCCATATGTTTTAAATATGTAAACACAAGTAATTGATTTGTCCCAATTTCAGTCCTCTTGTGAACGTAGAAATACAAGTGAACTAGGATTGTTATATTGCAGCATATGACCAGGTTAAAATCCCGCAATTGATGTAGAGTGACAGCAAGAATAGAATAGCAAAGGGTACAGAGCAACATCAAACAATAAATGGTACTAGCTTCTAAATACCTTTCAGTAAAGAATGGTATTTGGTGCAGAATGCTGTTATATACCGATTGGCAATAGGTACAGAATGGCACAGGGTACAGATGAAAACTGGTATAGCATAGCTCTGGTTACTGAGTGGCTGAAGTTACAGAATAGCACTATTGCAATGCAACAACCAATGCTTAATTCCTTTGCAGAAGATGGCTGGTATGAAGAATTCAGCGAGCAGCACCATTTTTTAAGAATTCATAAGTTTACCTCTTGTGCCATACTGAATGAGTATGTTGGAAATTTAAAAGATCTATCTATCTTATCAAGTCCAGAATTAAAGACATCTTCTGTCGTTAGTACTCATAACCTTCCAGCTGGCGTCTCTGCAAGATCAATGTGAAAGGATTTGAGCCACTGCGAGAATTGTTGCCTTGGTACAAAAAACCAAAGTCCTACTTCAGCATCTAAACTCTGTATCAGACTACGTGGCTTGTTAAAATTACAAATTGTTGCATCGTACGGTCTCCACATTCTCCGCTGTGTTAACCATAGTGCTTTAGGTTGTGATAAAGGTACCCTTCATGGACAACAGGAAGCCCTATCAAAATGTAACATTTTCTCATACCTCACATATTTCTCACAACACACACACAGGCAGAAGATGTGCTGAATTTTGCTGCAGTGACTTGTGCAGACACCATCTACAAGACCTAATTTAGTTTTAGTCGCTACATCTCACAAAGACCTCACCAAGATTGAGCACAGACAAAAGCGCACACAAAAACCTGCTACAATTTTGTCACTAACATTTGCTTTGAATTTCCCCGAGTTAATATTTAAGGGGTGATTTAAGTCAGACTCTGCTCGGTTAACAGGATAAATTTAGTTATAGTATTTATATTTAGTTATAGTAGTTATGATGATTTGAGAGCTAAATTTACAAAACATAACTGCACAAAAAGGATTCACAATATATATTTTAAATTTGATTAAAAATAACCTTGCCAAATGAATGACATACATGCTTTTCATCAAAGGTTGAATGGTTCTTTATTGGCACGTACAGTCTGCACAGCACAGTGAAATTCTTCTGTACCACCGCAAATGCACAGGCCAAAGAAAAAAAACAGTCCAAAGTCCACATGTTGGAAGTATCGGATCACCACCGATAAGCCTAGAAAAGCCCCAGGCTGGTGAACCAACGTCCCTCTTCTCTGCCATCTGCCTCCGTGTCCCAGGGCTGGAGTGAAAGGTGTGAAAGGAAAAATTCCTTTCACTCATTTTTATGACATTTATGTTTTATAAACACTATGGAGCATCTCGGCCCTGAGTCAAAGCATTTTGGTAATAAGAATAATGGCGTGGATTAGTTTCTAAATGGAGAGATTGGACTAGCGTTGGTGCTGGGGCCGCTTCTCTTCACATTGTATGTTAACGATTTGGTTAAGAGGATTGAAGGCTTTGTGGCCAAGTTTCAATAATTCGGTGGTGCAAAGGGACTTGGAAGTGCTGGTGCAGGACTTCCAAAATGTTAATTTGCAAGTCGAATCAGTAGTAAGGAAGGCAAATTCAATGCTAGCATTTATATCAAGAGAACTGGAATACAAAAACAGAGACGAGGCTCTATAATGTGCTGGTCAGGCCCACGTTGGATTACTGTGAGCAAATTTGGGACCCATATCTGAGGAAGGATGTGCTGGCTCTGGAGAGGGTCCAGAGGAGGTTTACACCAATGATTCCAGAAATGAGTGGGTTAGTATACGATGAGTGTTTGACAGCACTGGGCCTCTACTCGCTGGAGTTTAGAAGGTTGAGGGGGGACCTCATTGAAACTTACAGAATAATGAAAGGCATAGATAGAGTGGATGTTTCCACTGGTGGGAGAATCTAGGACCAGAGGTTATAGCCTCAGAATTAAAGGATGCTCTTTTACAAGCTTTTGTCAAGCTTTTCAGGTGCACACGTGTAATTCAGTTTGCCTGTGTACCATACCCAGATATTGGTTATTTTATGTATACTCAACCTAAACTTGTTGATTACAATCCTGTCAGTAATTTAAGACTGGGTAGTACATCATCTCTATAAATTAGGTGAACATAATTAAATTCCTGTCTAAAAGTCATTGTTCAATATAGATTACTGTATATATAAACCATCTCAATCAGAATCTAGGGGTTTTATTTTTTATTTCTGTTTTTTTTTCTGGCTACATGTTCTATTATTTTGAGTGCAGGGCTGGAAGGCAAGGTGTATGCCCATCGAGGTTGGCTGCAGAGGTTTTGCAGGGCAATCGCACTACAAAGCCTTGAGTGCACTGGGCATCAACGGAATGGAGAGGAGAAGAGCCATCAAGAACACCACAGAGGCAGCGGAGAAAGCCTCGAGATGGCTCTGGATCAGGAGAGGAGGTCCATGGTGTCCATGGGGAGGAGTGAATGCCACCCGGGTGAGGGTGTCTGATGTTGAAAGACCCAAAACACCAAATAACCCCAGGTTACATCACTGATAATGTGTTCAGGAGCATCAACGGATGTTTAAAAACAAATCAAAGCTAGCTCACAGAAATGGGCACTTTGGCCCACAATGTCTATGCTGATCTTATGTCCATCTGCACTAATCCCATTAGCCTGCACTAGATTGGTATGTTTCTACGTGTTAATCACCTGAACTATTCAGTCTTGTTCCAGACAGAATTATATTATCAGTGTGATATTTAGTATATAAACCACTAATGCCTTTTAATTATATTATTAGCCGTTACACATCAACAGTTACCAGTTATTTTTAAATGTAGCCTTCTTTATGACTCCAGTCTGGTCCACTCCCTCTCGTTTGTTTAAATGATGAGGAATTGGGAATTGATTATAATGATGTACAAACCGACCTGACTGTTCATGTATGCCAGTCACTGAAAGCCAACAGGTAAGGTAAATGGTATGTTGGTTTTAAATGCAAGGGGATTTAAATACAATAATAGGAGTGTTTTTCTACAGTTACACATGGCCTTAGTCAATGAGATAGTATTCCACACAATTGTTGATATTCTAAAGAAGGATATATTTTCACAATAGGGGTTACAGCAAAGATTCATTAGACTGGTTTCTGGGATACCAGATCTCAATGGTTCAATGGTGCAATGGGACTTTATTGTCAAGTGTACTTAGGTACAGTGAATGTTTCCTTTTTTTGCATACAGTTCAGTGACAATCCTGCTATCCATTCGGCGCAATCTTACTAAGTGTAAGAGTGTAAGTTAGAGGACTATACCAAGTACATATACTAGAAATGCCATGCTTTAGGTGCCATCTTGTATTCTTCCAGAGCTGCCCTGTGAGGTGAGATTGAGTAGGTAAACCTATTCTGTAGAGTTTGGAAGAATGAGACAGGACTTCTTAAAACATCATTCAGAGGACTCGGCAGTATATGTTTGGGGTGGGAGAAGGAAGCTGTGGGGATGTTTTCCTTGGTTGTGGTGCCTGGTGCCCAGGCTCACCATCTTAGAATAAAGGGTAAGATTTTTTAGGACTCAAAGAGTAGTTAGAAGATCTTTAGAACTTTCCATGTCGAAGGGAGGGCTGTGGAGGCTCAGTCATTTATTGCATTCAGAGTAAAAATCAATAGATTTAGATCTTATAGGATTGGGCAGGACAATGGTGGTTGAGAATCAGTTATGATCATGTTGAGCAGTGGAGCAGGCTACTTCCACTGTTATTTCTTATGTTCATTGTATATTTAAACCTCTGTATCACTAGATTTGATTCCAATCTGTAAATTATTTCTGGAGATTTGTTATTCTAGATTCCAGTTTGATATTCAGCCAAAATGACCCGTTTTGTATATATAGTCTGCGTGACCACTTAATTAGACACCAGTTTATAATCACATGTGGGAAACTTGTTATTAGTTGTGTGAATAATCAAAAATACTTGATTAAATTTCAGCCTGGGTGTCTACTATTTTATATATCAATCACTGGAACTCACCATTAGATCAAGTCTGCAGGAGTTATTTTGAAAAAACATAACCAGAATGTCTTAAATCAAGTCAAAACGTGTGGGAAACGTATGCAATGAGAAAAATAGTTAACGAGACCAAGTGGGACCCGTTGGGCCTGTCCCCTCAATGCGCGGTTGGAGGGGGGGGGGGGGGGTGGGGGGTGGATGGGCGGCCTGCAGCGACACACACACACACACACACACACACACACACACACACACACACACACACACACACACACACACACACACACACACACACAAACGACCCACCCCTTGATATTATATTAATATTATTAATTCGCTCCTTTTACCCCATCCCCCGCTCTATCCACTCACGCATAGCCCCCAACTCGCAGGCGTGGCTAGATAGGGAGAGGGAAGGTAGAGAGAGAGAGAGAGAGAGGGGCAGAGAGAGAGAGAGAGAGGGGCAGAGAGAGAGAGAGAGGGGGGCAGAGAGAGAGAGGGAGGCAGAGAGAGAGAGGGAGGCAGAGAGAGAGAGAGGCAGAGAGAGAGAGGGAGGCAGAGAGAGAGGGGGCAGAGAGAGAGAGAGGGGGCAGAGAGAGAGAGAGGGGGCAGAGAGAGAGAGAGAGAGAGAGAGAAGGGGGCAGAGAGAGAGAGAAGGGGGCAGAGAGAGAGAGAGAGAGAGGGGGCAGAGAGAGAGATAGAGAGAGAGAGAGAGGGGAGGCAGAGAGGGAGTGGCAGCGAGAGAGGCAGAGAGAGAGGGGGGCAGAGAGAGAGAGCGAGGGTCAGAGAGAGAGCGAGGGTCAGAGAGAGAGAGAGAGGGGCAGAGAGAGAAAGAGAGAGGGGCAGAGGGGGAGAGAGAGGGGCAGAGAGAAAAGGAGAGAAAGCGGGGCAGAGAGCGAGGGAGAGAGAGAGAGGAAGAGAGAGGGGCAAATTTTATCGTTACCACATATATTTTTCGCGAAGATGTAATTATATACACAAACATACACATACAAGATCAGACTTTTAATAGTTACTAGAATAAGTGGGACCCGTTGGGTCCCATGTTCACACGGGAGAGCTGGTCCCCCGACGCAATATTCCACCTCTCCACAAATTCCAATATTGGCAGCCACTTTCTGGAGCGCTGGTATGGGTTCTTGGGGTGGCAGCTCAGTCCCTCAAGTTTGATCTGCTGGCAGCTCACTCACGGCTGGTGGGCTGGCAGTTGACTCATGGCTATTCCTTGAAATTCCATTTCAAGCAGGGTGCAAGGCCACCAAATTCAAATCCATTTTCCTACAATTTCAAGCAGGGTGCAAGGCCACCAAATACAAGTGCAGTTTCCTACCACTTCTAGCAGGGTGCAAGGCCGCCGAATTCAAGTGCAGTTTCATACCACTTTCAGCAGGATGCAAGGCAGCCAAATTCAAGTGCAGTTTCCTACCACTTCAAGCAGGGTGCAAGGCCACCAAATTCAAATGCAGCATCATACCATTTTATGCAGGGTTAAACCACCATAAATCCACACAAAACACCAAACTCACAGTTCAGTAGACATTCAATGTGTTCAGTTGATTCACAGCTCAGACAGTCGTGACCTCTCCCTCCCCCATCATGCAGAGACTGAGCCACACCCACACTTCCGGGTTTTATAACCCCTCCCCCTCCCACCAAAAAAGGTGTGGCCTTCATGGCGTGAATGACAGGAGAGAGATTCTCAACATTTTTTAAACACTAATAACACTTTTATTATTCATTGATGAGCAGAGGGGGACTGAGTAAGATGGCCAAAAATCGCAGCCGTAAGTGGTAGCGTTTTATCTAAAATCAATATGCAGTGCAAACAGGAAGTAAGTGCATTTGCAGTAGTGCCTTTTAACTTCAAGCCAAAGCACCCAAGCCGCCATGTGCAGTAAGAAGTGCCTTTCAACTTCAAGCCAAAGCACCCAAACTGCCATTTGCAGTAAGTAGTGCCTTTCAACTTCAAGCCAAAGCACCCAAGCCACCATTTGCAGTAAGTAGTGCCTTTCAACTTCAAGCCAAAGTACCCAAGCCACCATTTGCAGTTAGTGCCTTTCAACTTCAAGCCAAAGCACCCAAGCCACCATTTGCAGTAAGTAGTGCCTTTCAACTTCAAGCCAAAGCACCGACGCCACCATTTGCAGTAAGTAGTGCCTTTCAACTTCAAGCCAAAGCACCCAAGCCACCATTTGCAGTAAGTAGTGCCTTTCAACTTCGCCAAAGCACCCAAGCCACCATTTGCAGTAAGCAGTGCCTTTCAACTTCAAGCCAAAGCATCCAAGACACCATTTGCAGAAAGTAGTGCTTCAACTTCAAGCCAAAGCACCCAAGCCACCATTTGCAGTAAGTAGTGCCTTTCAACTTCAAGCCAAAGCACCGACGCCACCATTTGCAGTAAGTAGTGCCTTTCAACTTCAAGCCAAAGCACCCAAGCCACCATTTGCAGTAAGTAGTGCCTTTCAACTTCAAGCCAAAGCACCAAGTACTGCAGTTTTTTGTCAAGTTTTTTCCATATCTCTGAATCTATTACTAAAATGTCAAGGGTAACAGGCAAATGGGAATATCATCCATCCAAGTTCTCTCCTGACATTATTTTGAGTTGTCCTCCTTTGTCTATCCGAGATTCTCTATGCAATAGTATTGTGGCAGGCCGTGCCACTTTGGTCTCGAACCTTCGTTAGTTGAGCTCGAACACTCACGTGGACCTTGCGTGATCTGCTCCGACCAATCAACGGCGGCCTGGGTGGTCAGCTGGCGGGATGCAGTGGACTATGGAGCTAGTCTTCACTTCACAGTCACCACGTTAACACACACCTTTCCCTTTTGTACTAATTGTTGAGCTGCATCGTTTAAATATTGAACTGAGTGTTTAATATGGAACACCATCATAACAAGGACAGCAGAGATGTAAGGAGATGGCTCAATGCTTGGGCAATTAGGTATTGTTGTTTAAAGTAAGCCTTATCAGTAAGCCTCCGTGGAAGTAAGCCTTCTTCTCTGTGGATTGTCACCTTGTCGTGGTGGAGAAGCTTGTGTGGTCCTGAGATCCTGAGAGCGATGCCGTCTTGAGCAATGCTCCTGATAGGGCCACTCATGGCGGTAAGGTCGAGGGGGAGGACTCTGACAAAGAGCAATCCAACCAAGACTTCAACGGTGGAACAGGCAGAGGATGATGGCTGACCTTAGTGGAGCGTCACAACGACTGGGAAGGCGGATGAAGGCTGCAGCAGAAGAGTGTCTCTGGTTGTCTTGGACTCCATGCCACTGGATCCTGACCCAGATCTGTCAAGGACCATGTGGTGGCTACGTGTGCACCAGTCTCCCCACGTTAAGCAAAGTCACGCACAGGCGTAACCCAACCAGGGAGACACCCATGAATATCAGTAACACACAAAGTGTGGAGGGACTCACAGGGTCAGGCAGCATCTAGAGAGGGAATGGATAAGTGATGTTTCAAGTCACAATGCTTCTTCAGACAGATTCAAGTCTGATGAAGGATCCTGATCTGAAACGTCACCTGTCCATTGTCCCCATATGCTGCCTGACTCTTAAATTCCTCCCCCATTTTGTGTTTTGCTCCAGATTCCACATCTGCAGCTTCTTGCGTCTTCTTATCAGTAAAATCCACATCCTGTAACTAAGTGAAAAAAATGACCCTTGTCTTTACATCACTCCAGGATGTGTTTAATTATATATAAACCAGCTGGTAACTCATCTCTGGATGCAGTGTATTTACTGCTATATACAGTGCATTCAGAAAGTATTCAGGCCCTTTCACTTTTTTCACATTTTGTTACGTTACAGCCTTATTCTAAAATGGATTAAATTCATTTTTTAAATCATTAATCTACACACAATACCCCATAATAAAAAAGTGAAAACGAGTGTTTAGAAATTTTTCCAAAGTAATTAAAAATAAATAGCTGATGTATCACATTTCCATAAGTATTCAGACCCGTTATTCAGTACTTTGTTGAGGCACCTTTGGCAGCGATTACAGCCTCAAGTCTTCTTGGGTATGACGCTACAAGGTTGGCACCCCTGTATTTGGGTAATTTCTCCCATTCTTCTCTGCAGATCCTCTCAAGTTCTGTCTGGTTGGATGGGGAGTGTCGATGCGCAGCTATTTTCAGGTCTCTCCAGAGATGTTCGATCACTGGCTGGGCCACCCAAGTACATTCACAGACTTGTCTGTCTTGGCGGTGTGCTTAGGGTTGTTGTCTTGTTGTAAGGTGAACCTCTGCCCCAGTCTGAGGTCCAGAATCCTCTGGAACAGGTTTTCATCAAGGATCACTCTGTACTTTACTCCGTTCATCTTTCCCTCAATCCTGACTAGTCTCACAGTTCCTGCCGCTGAAAAACACCCCCACAGCATGATGCTGCCACCACCATGCTTCACCGTAGGGATGGTATTGGCCAGGTAATGAGTGGTGCCTGGTTTCCTCCTGACGTGACCACGCTTGGCATTCAGGTCAAAGAGTTCAATCTTGGTTTCTTGAGAATCGTGTTTCTCGTGGTCTGTGAGTCCTTTAGCTGCCTTTTGGCAAACTCCAAGCGGGCTGTCATGTCTTCTACTGAGGAGTGGCTTCTGTCTGGCCACTCTACCATAAATGCCTAATTGGTGGAGTGCTGCAGATATAGTTATCCTTCTGGATGGTTCTCCCATCTCCACAGAGGATTTCTGGAGGTGTGTCAGTGACTATCTGGTTCTTGGTCACCTCTCTGACCAAGGCCCTTCTCCCCTATTGCTCAGTTTGGCTGGGCGGCCAGCTCCTTGAAGAGTCCTGGTGGTTCCAAAGTTCTTCAATTTAAGAATGACGGAGGCCACTGTGCTCGTCGGGGCTTGCAATGCTGCAGAAATTGTTTTATATCGTTCCCCAGATCTGTGTCTCGACACAATCCTGTCTCGGAGGTCTACGGACAATTCCTTCGTCTTCATGGCTTGGTTTTTGCTCTGACATGTACTGTCAACTGAAGCCCAAATCCACCCGTGATGTTCAGGGGCTTACGCACTTGTATGTGGCAGACAGTGATCAGGATAGCTAAGTGGGAATCAGTGGGCATGGTATTTTTAAACTCTTGGAAGCCCTTCGATAAGATGCCACACAAGAGAGTGTTATACAGAATGAAAGAAAAGAGGAGTGGGAGTAATTCCAGATTGGTTAGTAGACAGAAAACTGAAATTAGTAATAAATAGGTCACTTCTGGGTTGGGAGGCTATGCTGCTACAAGGGTTATTAGTATTGGGATCTAGTTATTTGCAATCTATATCAATGATTTGGAAGAATATAATATCTAAGTTTGCTGATGATACAAAGTAAGATAGCAATGCAGTTTGTCAGGAGAATCCAGAAAAACTTTTAGAGGTTGTGGGTGGGCCACATGAATGGGGTAAAAATAGAGAATATAACGTGGCAATATGAAGTTATTCATTTTGGTAGAAAAAATAAGGAAGTGGTGTGTTTTTTGAATGCTGAGTGATTGAATCATATTGATGTTCTGGGGGACCTCTGGGCCATTGTAAACAGGTCACAGGAAACTAATATTTGGGTGAAACAAGAAATTAAAAAGACATATATATTACAAAAGTATTTGAGTACAAGAGAAAAAACATTGTACTGTAATTATATGGACTCTAGGTGAGAACGCATCTGGTATATTCAATGCAGGTTTGAGTTTCCTATCTGTACTTGCAACAGAAGCGCCTGAGATAGTGGTTTGGCCTGTGAGGGAAGATTAGGCTGACTGGACCTATATTTTCAGAAATGGTGACAAATTGGAGGTGATCTCATTGAAACATAGAATTCCTCAGAAGTTGACAGGTGAAATACAGGCCTGATATTTTCATTGGGCTCTCAAGAACCAGGGATCACTGTGCCATAATATAGTCTCAAAACAGGGAGTCGGAAGATATCTTTCCCCAGAGAGCTGTGGCAGCTCTTTTGCTGCGAATATCAGAGTAGATAAATAGGTTTATAGATTTAAAGAAATCAATGAATACTGTATAAGGTTAATGCAGGAATATGGCGTTGAGGTGAAAGATGAGTCCTGATCTTATTGAAAGGCATAGGGGTGTGATAGGCCACGTATCCTTGGAATCTTGGAAACTTTATTGTCATTGAGACCTTTCGGTCTGAACGAAATTTTGTTGCCTTGCAGTCATACATATAATAAAATAACAAAACACACAATAAACACAAATTTAACATCCACCACAGTGAGTTCACCAGACACCTCCTCACTGTGATGGAAGGTAAAAATCTTAAGTCTTTGTCTCTTCCCTCCTTGTTCTTCCTCTGCGCTGAGGCGATCCAGGTCTCCGATGTTGTGACCCCCACTGGGTGATGGTAAGTAAGTCCCGCGGCTCAACCGTGCTCCGCGAATGGGCCGGTTCAAACTCAGCGGCCCGGGGTGGTCGAAGCTGCTGCCCTCCAGTCCAGCGGACGAAGCTGTTACCGCGGGAGCTCCGGAACAACAGGTCACCAACCTACTGATTTTTATTATCTTTAAATCTTATATCTTTATGTTTTTACATGCACTAATGTGTCATATGAGCAGAAGTGTTGACAGTAATTCGATCTTGTGCTCTGATTTAAAAATGGCCCAACAAGCCCAAAGCATTGGGCATCCCTGTTCTACCACCTGAACACATTAATTAAATCTCGGTATATAACTTAGGCCTAATGTCCTATGTCCAAACCTAATGATTCTATTAATTTCCAGATGTAGCTCTCCCAGGTGTATGTAACATTAAGCATTAGAAACTAATGCCAGCTGTTAATTCACTCTTTGGCCATATGTTTTCTATTTTCAAATCATCCAAGTTCCACCTGTAATTCATTCCAGTTCATCTGTTATTTTATTCAGAATCCATCTGCACCTTTGTAGTTGATTCCAACTTCTTATCCACTCATGGTATCTGTTAATTTAAATGTAAAGCATCAAGGTCTGTCTGTAACCCTTGTATAGACTTTATGTAGCTAAACGTCCCTTACTTAGATAATAATTGATTACAAGGTTCTGTCTGCTTGTTATTCTGTGCATATATCACTGAGATCCCTTTCACCCACTCTTCTTAGACATTGCCTCTGGCTAACTATTACAGTTTGCATATATGGCTCCCTGAACACAGCTTTCTTCTGTGTTTTCTCTCTTTACAATTTTACCCATCTCTGCTTCTTCTGCAAATCTGCTGCTAAAATTCTCATCTATTAACTATCCCAATTCTTCCCTCCATAAACTCCATTTTAATTCACGCTAAATTGTTCCTCATTTCTTCATCGGCTTCAGCTTGCTATCCTGGATTGGTTCCTGGACCAGCAATATTGGATTTAAAATTCTCATCCTTGGTGTCTCTCTTCATGATCTCATTCCGTCCTTGAAGTCTCTTCCATTTCTACAGCCACCAGAGATCTAAGTGCACCTTCAATTCAGGGCTGCCATCATAATTGCTCCAACATTGGCTCCCGCACCTCGAGGTGCTGGCCTCTAAACTAGTCACTGAGTTATAGGGCACAGAAATGGGTCGTTAGGCCCACTATGTCCTTGCTACCTTCTTCCCCATGTACACTGATTCCCTTACAAAAACCTCTGGGAACCTCCGGGAACCGCACGGAAACCTTGGACGGGGCGCAAAGTCTCCAGAGGTTTCCGTTCAGGTTTCCTAAGTGGGACAGGGGCATAACTGTTCTTTTTGGAATTAAAACAAGAAATACTGGAAACACGCAGGCTGCATCTTTTGAGCTTGAAGATGCTGCATTGGGATTTTTCGTGGCCCCTTTCAAATCTTGTCTGGTAACCATCCCCTGCAAAGTGTCTTAGAGTAGAGGAGCTGTACACAATGAAAACAGGCCCTTTGGCTAATTTGGGGCATTTCACAATATTAAAGATGTAAGCTGTCTTTATGTATAAATGTATTAATGAAATTCCAGCCTCTTATCCACTTGCACATATCTGTTATTCTGCGTACCAAACAGCTCTCCTCAATTGGTGGTAGGCCAGTGATACCTGGCACCAGACTGGTTCCTCTCAGAGGATGATCTTCTTGTTGTGCTCCCCAGGGTTTGGTGAATATGACAGCTGAAGCTGTGAAAGCCATTCAAGGCCAGTTGATGGAGTGAAGCATGGGCTGCTGGCATACACAGCTGCAACCTGTGTTGTTTTAAGAGTTTGGAACATGCAGCCCTACATTCCAGCTCGCTGCAGGCTTTCACTGGAGCCTGGCCAAGGGTCAATGTGGTCATCCTCACAAGAATTGCATTGTAGCCCAGCAAGCAGCCAGCTGGGCTGTTTTAAAGGAGATCTTGTGGTAATTTAAAGTGAACTGTTTCACTGACCTTTCCTGCTCATACTGTATTTCACCATCAAAAGCATTGTTTTGCTGGACTCCAGTTCCAGAGAAGAAGCTGCCTCCACCCCTCCATCCCCCCCCTCCCCCCTCCGCGTCCTTCCCAATCAGTATATAATCCACATGGCCTTTATTAGTGTTATTTCATTAAGGCCAACAACACAACTGAAGCCGAGCCTGTACAAATAAAGATACACGCTTACATGAAGTTATACAGATGCATGCAAACATATTGACATGTGCTGGCACACACATATTCATCCTCACACAGAGAAACATGCAGACACATATAGAAATGCACACAAACACAAACACTCCCCTTCCCTCTCCACACTACTGCACACGCACACAAATGACTTACACATGTCATCTTCTTCGACAGTCCCTTGAAATCAAGAATGACTTACTTTC
Organism: Amblyraja radiata; assembly: GCF_010909765.2. NCBI lineage: Eukaryota > Metazoa > Chordata > Chondrichthyes > Rajiformes > Rajidae > Amblyraja > Amblyraja radiata. The sequence goes on from NW_022630498.1 coordinate 105,996, forward strand.
ACTCCAGTGTTATGGATTCTAAAGTGCCTAATGAAGCAACCCTTCCATAGTTGGGACAGCATAAACCTGGCCAGGTTTCAAATGGGACATTTGTGTACTTTCCTACATTTACGCAGCTTCTGTGTGCTCCTGATGCTTGAACTTCAAGTTCTCTGAAACATCCTAAATGCTTCTCCACTTTTAAGTGGTCACGAGTCCGAGATTTCCAGAAGTCAATGTAACGTTGTATTTCTATAAATAAGTTTTGAGCACATCCTTGAGGTTTTTCTGTAAATGTAATTAGTATCTTTGAGTTGTTGAACCTTTTGCATCTGTCTTATTATCCCTCTGTTCCTTTGATTCTAGGTTTCCTCCAGGACCTCTGCCTTGTAGAGACTTTCTCTTGAAGAAAGGTGACGCTTCCAATCCAGGAACACCTTATATTTATGATTACTTAACTCTTTGACTTCCTGAACATTTTCATCACACCAGTCCTGCTCTCTCTTGGTAATGAAGCCAAGGGTGTGCTCTATAATTGCTACACATAAACCTATTAATACACGGGAGTACACATGCACACAAACACACAGGCATATGTATCAAATGTTCTTACATATGCAGACACATGCATGCACACACATATGAATCTGCACACAAGTGTATATATCTTCCTGTACACCCATGTCCATGCACTGTCAAAAATAAACCTGCAGAGAAGACACAAACATATATAGACACGCACTCGTACACTCATGTGCATACACAACCATACCTGCACACAGACAGATCCATAACCCCTATGTGCATGTGCTGCCACAGACAACACAAACACACACATTAAATGCATAAACAAAAGCATTCACACATATGAACATGTCCCCACACATACACGCATGAACATGTCCCCATACAATACAGACAAACACATGCTCACACTCAAACATGGAGCCAGACATAAACAAAGACATAGATATACACATATACACACACATGCACCCCAAACACAATGCACATAGGTACATATTAGACTCATGGATGGTAACATACATAACACTTACAATCAACATGCACATTTGCACATGTACACACACAGGTAGATACTTACAGATGTTTATGGGCACAGAACTCAGCCGCACACCAACCCATGTAGGCATTGGCTCATGCATGCATTTAAACATACAGAAGTGCACAATCACAGATAGACATATGTGCACATGATACACAAGGACACACTCAGGCAAACACATGTCCAGACAGACTGACTCACAGAAACACATAAACACCAGGCACATTCACAAATACATTTGGCACATGCATACATATAACGATTATGGGTACAGGCACATATATAAACACACATACACACACGCACAAGCAGATGAAGAAATACACATACACGCACATACACACACACACACACATACACACACACACACACAGACAATAATGGGCAAATGCAGTTATGCAGGTATTCATAGGGCACATTCAAAGGAAAATGAGAAAATAATCAGTCAAAAAATAAATGAAATGGAGTAATTATTATTCAGTAAAGATGAACATATGTGGAGAGGAGAACAATAGGTCAGATGATCTCCATGAGCCTTTGATTTGGAGAGCCTTGGGCATATCTCCCCTGAAAGTTGGATCTGCCTTGGAACACACTGGCAAGATAGAGCCTCTAGGAAGAGCCTCCCTGTCCTCCTCCTGCCGTGTTGGACTGGTCTTAAGCCCCTCTCCTCATGCTCCGTACCTATAGTGAAAGTCTTCACTGCCAGTAAAAGGGATCTCTTGATTCCCAGTAACAACATCCTCAGGGGCCACAGATGCATTTTATCTTCTCCAAGCATGTGCCTGTCCAATTAACACAAACCTCAATAATATCACACAAACTGCAAGCCATTGAGGATCTCTTTAAAAAGCACAGGTGAGGAAGTGTTAATGCTGCCAATAAACACCAGGATTCTCCACATGTGGTTATTACATGGGTAGAATCAGGGCCAATCTCGCAGCCACATTTCAAATCTGCCTCATTTTATTTACCTTCCTCGATTTATGTCTTCTTTGGGCAGATCGCCTGCTGTTAACCAGCCATCACCACTGCCATCTCTTGTATATCCAGTGTCTTCTGTTCTCCACTCTCCATTCCTCCATTTTATCTGAAACTTACAACATGTTTGAACTCTTCTTTGTTCTGAAAAAAGCCATTGAACTGAAACATGAATTCCTTTGCATCCTCCATAGATGTTGATTGACTTGCTGAGTATTTACATTATTTTCTGCTTTTACTTTTGCTGCAAGGCAGATGTCATCCACTGCCTGCACGGCACGCTTATAGTGCGGGCCCATGAAGTAGTGTTACTCTGATAACGAATCTGGTGAGTGGCATGACTCATACAAACTCATGTGTATCAGAGTCCTGCTACTTCATGGACCTGCTCACCGTTTGAGATCTCGATTGCAGACAAACTGAGCTCTGTTACATTGAAGAAACCACCGCCATGTTACCAAGTTTTACAACCAGGCTCCTTTAAACACCATGTACAGGGAGGAACTGCAGATGCTGGTTTAAACAAAAAGCTGGAGTAACTCAGCAGGACAAGCAACATCTCTGGAGTGAAAGAATGGTCGACGTTTCGGTTCGGGACCCTTTTATAATCTGAAGAAGGGGCTCGACCCAAAATGTCACCCATTCCTTCTCACCAGAGATGCTGCCTATCCCGCTGAGTTACTCCAGCTTTTTGCGAGTATCTCCCTTTAAACACCAGCTGTCAATCACCTGGTGCGCTGGAAGGTAGAAAATATGAAACCAGGGAGAGGAGGTGCTATCCTATTCTGAATAAATTGAATACTTTTATTGAAAAAGTCGACAGTTTAGTTTGTAACCTAGCTGAACTTATGTCAAGTTAGTTCTCAGGTGCAGCCTAAATTCCAATTCTCACTAAAGTTCAAAGAAAGATTCACACAGGACATTCAGGGAAAGAGGGTGTTCTCCTTTGAGCAAAGGAGATTGTTTAATGATGTCCTCCAGTTCCAAGTCAGCCGAGTCAGCATTATTGCTCCCCCGTATGTTCTACACAGTGCGACCCTCAGTCGTGTTCAGTATGGGAAGTACTATATACATTTTTTTTAATGTCTTTATATTGTCAGTGCTTGTTGTCCAAACATTGATGTTAAAGCTGAAAATGCAATTGTTCTTGATTTCCCAGTAGATGACTGAACTGATGGATTACTGTTGGAAGCTGAGGAATTTGCTCAGATTATGAGTAATTTTAGCTTTCTGCTGCTCAAGTAATGTTTCCACTGCTGAAGGCAATATGTCGACCACCCACAGCTCTGTTTCTCCATTATTTGGAGATCAACACACGTGGTTCAACTAAATACAGCAACAACAAAAAATGCCCTACCCCTAGGTGAAGTCTGTCTGTTCTCTAAAGAGACTTTTCTTGTGGTGAGTTCAACATTTACTGAAGCTCAAAGTTAGATTTAAGCTATTCCAAAATCAATTTGGAAAACAGTTTTCCACAAAAGGGAATGGAAAAATGAAATCACCCCCATTTCCTCATCCTCCATAAAGTTAAATATGATGGGTAACGAGGAGTTGTGAAACCATTTATCTAATTTAACAGTGGAATAGCTTTAAGGGGCTGAATACCTTCTTTCTCTTACTATCGAACACGCTTGTGAGGTTGAATAATCTTCTCCTTTTGCGATAGAAGCCTGGGAACATGGAGTAGGAAGAGTCCAATTAGCCCCCTGACCAACCAGCTTGCCTTTGGGATGTGGAAGGTAATGGCAACACCCAAGAAAAACCCAAAGGATCACAGCTGAACATGTAAACTGCACACAAACTACACCAGGGTCAGGAATGAAATGTGTCGGGTTGAGCGAAACTCCGATGTTGCGACGGATCGGAACACTTGGTGTTCCCGAATCGGCCACTTTCTTACCGGAGACCACGTCTCACGATGTTATAGGCCGCAGGCTGGCGGTCGGAGCACTTCTTCTGTCGATCCCCGGCAAGGGAGCGCCCTGCTCGGCGATGGAAAGTCCACGCCTGGCCCGCGGCTAGAAGCTCCGCATACGCGGCTTCACGATGTTATAGTCCGCAGACTGGCGGTCTGTCTCCCAACTCATCCCTTCCCTCTTTGACTGGCTCCTTCTGCCCGTCATTCCTCACCATTCCTCACAATTGCAAAGAATCATTCACTTTTGTTGCTGCTGCATATTCAACAGCAGGAAAACAGGCGGATGAAGAAGAGGGCGTTCTGGGAAGGATCCCTGGGTAGGCAGCCCTTGAAAAAGACATGTAACTGCACAATATTTCCCAGCAGCCCCACCATAACTGACTTTTGCTTTCTTGCAGACTGTTACTGCATCTACTTGGGTCGGTGGGGGCGCTGTGAGATGGCTGCCTTACCAGCAGTGTGTTCATCATTTCTACCTTTTTTGTTTTTTTGGTGTGTTTAGTGTCAGTTTGGGTGTCTCTCGGTATGCCTTATGTGGGGGTGGGGGTGAGGGAAAGGGGGAAATCGCTTTCGGCCGCCTCCTCCACGGAGAGGTAACTTTTTCCATGTCGCCTCCCTCGCGGCCTAACATCATGGATTGGAGTGGCCTTTCCCGGAGTCGGGCCCGGAGCATCGGCAGCAGGCGCAGCGTAGACTTTCCATCGCGGAGCGGGCGAATCCTAGCCGGGAGTCGCCAGAGAGGAGTGCTCCAAATGCTGGCCTGTTGTCGTTGACATCATGGGACTGTGGTCTGCGGAGCTTCTAGCCATGGGCGTGGTATGGACTTAGCATCTGGAGCCTGGGATCCCTCGCTAGGGATTGCCGGAGAAGAGCTCCGACCGCCGGCCTGCGACCTATAAACTTCCTGAAGCTGCGGACTCCAGTAGGAAAGTGCCGATTCGGGACCTCCAAGCCGTGGAGTGTGTTTCACACGTCGGAGTTTAGATCATCCCGACGAGAAGACCTGTACATCGAGGGCTGTCTGTAGCGGCGACTATGGTGGGTCTATGGTCCCGACCACGGGTGAACAAGGGAGGTGGACTGGATGAACTTTGTTGCCTTCCACCACAGTGAAGAATGCTGTGGTGGATGTTTGTGTTAAATTTTATTGTGTATTGTGTGTTCTTTTAAGTGTATCGCTGCTGGCAAATTCATTTCACTGCATGTAATGTGCATGTGATGAATAAAATTGACTTTGACTTTGGGCATAATGCAAAAAATAAAATCCAAATAAAATGGGTTAGGCTAACAATGATGGATAGTTGTGTACCCAGAAGGTTCAGCATCAGACCCATTTGGCATGAGGGGCTGCTGTAAGAGCTGGCTATCTGGCAGGCAACCGCAAGGGTTCTGGTGGGATGATAATATGGGAATCACAAATGGTGGCATCCTAAAAGAGGACGGCATCCTAAAATGAGCTCCTCATGAATCCACTGCCACTCCAACACCTGCTGCTGCCTCTGTGTTAGAAAAGTGTGGTCTGGCCCAGATTACCTTTGAATTTACATTCATGATATTAGACATCTTGTTGAGATCATAATCTAAGAAATAGTATGTTTAAACCTTGCTCTATGTGGAACTGCTCCTACCGAACAGATTGCACTAACTTGATGGATTGTCTGCATTGGATCAAATAGTTACTCAGTCACCCCATCAGAATTCTCTACCATTACACCCATTTTGAGGGCCATTTTTTAGACTTCAGACTTCAGAGATACAGCAGAGAAACAGGCCCTTCAGCTCACCGAGTTCGTGCCGACCAAAGATCACCCCACATACTGACACTATCCTACACACGAGGGACAATTTATAATTTTTACAAAGCCAAATAACCTACCAATCCGTACATTTTGTGTGGGCGGAAACCGGAGCACCCGGTGAAAAATCACATGGGCACAGAGAGAACGTATGGACTCCCTATAGACCACCCATAATCAGGATCGAATGTGGGTCACTGACGCTGTAAGGCAACAACTGTACCACTGTACCACTGTGCCGGACTATTTAATTTAACTCCATACACTCTAGTGTACTGAATCTGCAGACAGCAGCTATTTTCCAGTGCCATGTTCAGTCATTGTTCTCTGTGTATGAAGAGAAAGAGGAGACACATCTAACTTGAATCTTCTACATACAATCCCTTTCCATTATTGGACAGTGGTCAGGAGTGAGAATTTTACTTTCCTAAGAATACAGAGACTAGTGGTATTGCCGCTTCTGCTCATCTAAGTTCAGCTGGTCCCTCAGAAGCCTGGTTTTCTGCTCTGTGCGGTTGACCATCAGTTTACACATGATCACCACAGGGACTCATTTTATTCCAGTGGACGTTGCAAACAGCTGGCATTTATCAAGCACCCGAGATGATACAAGTAGATCATTTTGGTCATTAGTTATGATTTTATTTGTATGAGTCATTTTGACAGGTCAGTTAAAGGTTCTGCTGGAATGGGATGGAAGTCACATATAGAATAGGAATGGAGGATTTTGTTTCTGAAGGGAAGGGGTAATGTGGGCTGACTGCAACCTTTAGCTTTACTAAGAGCTGCTTAAATCACAGCAAATGGTCTGAATTAAGCTGATGGTCAACTTCTCGTTTATCTTTTAAACACAGCTGTATTCTCTGGAGATCCATCCCAAACCCCAGGGGGTTAGCAGCATTTTGATTGACCATAGTTTGAGTTAGCATGATGTCATGTTAAACTTTACAAGGTATGTGTACATTATCATGTTAATTTGTTTCATGTATCTGGCATCTGCTATCTATGGGCTGAAGTGAACTAGTTGAGGTTTAATTGCAAGCTGATGTCTTCTTGGTCATGGTCACTTTCAAGGATGCCAGTTCCTTATTTTCAAATTTGTTTTCCAACTCAATTCAAATTCATAAAATGCCACAGTCAACTCACATTAACCCAGAAATTACAAATCCAGTAACAAACAACCCCCTACACAGCACAAATATGTAGCCGGGATATGCAGTAATTGCTGATGAATTCTGCCCCTTTTGCAGGAAACATGTGGAGTTTCATGTCCAATACAGCTACATGGCTTGAATGGCAGGTATCACATCAGTTGCAAAAACTACGAGCATGTTCTGATCAAATGGACTCCATGTGGAGGATGGATCTCAGCTCGTCTCTTTTTAAAATTACATCATCCTAACCCAGATCCCTGTAATCATTGTCAATCTGTACTCATTTAATGTTTTAAACATTTGACCTTTAAGCAAAATTCTGGTTTTGATTATTTGACAACAGTAGCCCAATTAAAGTATTTTTAAGAGTAGTATGAATGGAAAATCTGTGTTTCTAATTTTCCTTACCCTCCGGTCCTCTCAATGCCAAGTTCATTTTTTTCCTGCCCCTCTCTCACACACACCAAGGAATAGGACCATCAGTAAATGATTCATTTCATTTAAGTCCTATGGCAATGTGCAAAAGAATCAAAGAATTTGCTGTTTTATTAACAACAATGAAAGAATTTAGCCTCATGCAATGCGAGAGGGTTGGATTAGGCAAATCTAGAAAAATAGGAGCCCTCATTTTGGTTAATTCCATGTGTGGTGTTCTGGGGGGAGATGCACTATACTATGAGTGATTTTCATTTGTGCTCATTGATGTCCAACTGTGTGACTTTGGCTTGGCAAATATACATAGAGAAGGTTGTGGTGGACCTCTCAAGGAAGATGAGAAGTAAGGCGATTTGGGCATTCATGAATATGAGATTATGTGATTTGGAGGATTAGGCGAAATTGGGGAATATTAAAATTTGTGAATAAGAGAACATAGGAATTGGGGTTGTGATAGGCAGGTATGTAAAAGGAGGGATGGGGAGAGGATAGGGCATCTGTCATTTCTGTAGGAATGATTATTGGCGGTTTATAGAATCATAGAAAATAGGTGCAGGAGTAGGCCATTCGGCCCTTCGAGCCTGCACCGCCATTCAATATGATCACGGCTGATCATCCAACTCAGTATCCTGTGTTTAGCTTCACAATGCTGTTTGACCTGTCGGTGAAAGATCGAGGCTATTCCCCGTATTCCATAATATCCATGCCTGAAATCTATGACTTTTAACTGTGATCCACTATCAACTGCTGTATATGACAATTCCATTATCTTTTGTATGTAGAAATATTTATAGGCTTCACCTCTGAAAGGTTTGGGGCTTTCTATTTTCAGACTTCTTGGCCAATGGAAACATATTTTCTCTATCTTTCTATCAATCTGAGCAAGTCCTCATTATAATCAAATTTCAAGAAACTCACCCTTAATCTACTAGGTAACTGCAGTGCAAACCTGTATCATGTAATATCTTGTTATAATTTACTCCCTTGGAGTCCTGGCATCATTCAGATGCAGTTAAATTCTATTGTTCTTCAGCTGTGACATGACTTGCAGTCAGGCAGATACATAGGCCAGTAGCTTTAAAAAAAAAATGTCTGTATTTATCAGAAACAATGACAAATCAATATCCACTGATTTAGGATTTTTGGACATCATTGTTCATAGATTTTCACATTTCAAAATGTTTTTTTTCTCCTTTGCAGAAACACTTTAGCTAACAGACACATGCGTTCTTTGAAATATGTTTTCTTTCATTCACTTTATGTATCAATTCCAAACCTCTGTAAATCCTGAGTTCTCCTGCTTCTTGAGATTCCCACCCTAGCCCTGAATGCTAACATTGCCCAGATCAGCCCACATCAGCCCAATAATTAACATTGCCTTCTAATTTCACTTTTCCCTTTAATCTGCTTACTCTGCTTATGTTGCATATTATTGTCTCATTTTCAAACTTACATATTTGGGTTTCTATCGCATTATCTACAGTAAGTCATTAATAAATAAAGGGAATATTTTAAAATCACACCAAAGATCTTTGCAGTACATGACAGTCACATCATGCCAACCTGGGCACTGCCTGTTATTCACAGTGTTTAAGAAGGAACTGCAGATGCTGGTAAATCGAAGGTACACAAAAAAGCTGGAGAAACTCAGCGGGTTCAGCAGCATCTAAGGAGCGGAGGAAATAGGCAACGTTTCGAGCCGAAATGTTGCCTATTTCCTTCGCTCCATAGATGCTGCTGCACCCGCTGAGTTTCTCCAGCCTGTTATTCACACTCACATTCCTGGAACTCAGCCAGTTTCTTAGCCAGTTCAATAACTTCTATTTAATTGCCTGAACTTCATAGCAATATCTCATGAAGGATTTTGTCAGATATATTTCAGAGCATCCTGAAAACAACATGCCCTTGTCCATTCTTTCAGATACCTTTTCAAAATTATTCCATCAGATTAGGCAGGTATGATCCATCCTTATCTGTGACCTACCTGATCTCCCGGTGGCTCAGCACTTCAACTCCCCCTACCATTCCGAATCCGACCTTTCTGTCCTGGGCCTCCTCCATGGCCAGAGTGAGGACCATCGTACACTGGAGGAGCAGCACCTCATATTTCGCTTGGGCAGTTTGCAACAAAGCGGTATGTACATTTACTTCTCTAATTTCAGGTAGTCCCTGCTTTCTCCTCCCCTTTTCTGCTCTCCCTCAGCCCACTGTCTCCGCCTCTTCCTTTCTTCTTCCCGCCCCCCCCCCCCCCACCCTCACATCAGTCTGAAGAAGGGTCTCGACCCGAAATGTTGCCTATTTCCTTCGCTCCATAGATGCTGCCTCACCCGCTGAGTTTCTCCAGCATTTTTGTCTACCCTCGATTTTCCAGCATCTGCAGTTCCTTCTTAAACCTAAATATTCTAATGAATTCAGTTACACATTTTAACAGGTCATAGTCTTCCAAGCCTATAATTTCCAGTTTCCCTCCCTCCCTTTCAAAATGATCTATGGAATTATTCAAACTAATGGAAGGGTTCCTGAATAATTAGAACTTTAAGAGAATGTCTTTAGGGCACTTGTAATGTTCTCAATTCTTGCCTTTACATTTCTTGGATGAAAATCTTCCAATTGAAGGAGTTACCAAATTTCATTATAGCACTTGGCATACTATAATAATGGGCCTCTCCCCAATTAACTCAATACATTCTACGGCTGGTTTGATCAAAAGGTTGGTGGTAGAATACCACCCACCAGTTTCAGGTGTGCCTGTACAAACGGTTACTCTGGCAAACATAAGATCGGCCTTCCTGAGCGTGAATCTGCAGAAAGCAACTGGTCCGGATGGAGTCTCTGACCATGTTCTCAGGACCTGTGCAGATCAGCTGGCAGAAGTATTCACCGATATCTTTAACCTTTCACTACTCCGTTCTGAGGTCCCCACCTGCTTCATAAAGACCACTACCATTCCAGTGCCAAAGGAAAGTAAGGTAGCGAACCTTAATGACTACCGTCCAGTGGTTCTGACATCCACTATCACAAAATGCTTTGAGCAACTGGTGATGGTGCACATTAAATCCAGCCTCCCAACCAGCCTTCATCCACTGCAGTTTGCTTACTCATGCCAAACTCCTGAACCATGATATCAGACTTTCTGAACCCCAAACCTCAATCAGTGAGAGAAGGTGACAAAACCTCCTCCACAATAATTCTCAACACTGGTGCCTCATAAAGATGCATTTTCAAACCTTACTATACTCATTATATATTCACAACCGTAAGGCAACATTTGGCTCTGATTCCTTCTGCAGGTTTAGAGACGACATCACTGTAGTGGCTCAAATCACGAACAATGATGAGATGGTGTACAGATGGTGTATCTTCCCCTTTGCTCTATCTATTGTACTTGAGTTTGACGATTGTATTTATATAGAGTACATTTGACCTGTTTGGATAGAATGCAAAACTTTTCACTGTACCTCGGTACACATGACAATTATAAACCTAAACCCTCTTCTTAAACTATAAATAGCAATCCAAAGTAAATTCCCAACATATAAATATGTTTTAATATTTTTATGTGTATTATTGCTGTTAACAGTTTTTAAGTGTTTATTGCTGTTTATTGTAAAGTGTTTATTACTGTTAACAGTTTCTAATCCCCCTCTTTTTCTTAATTTACAGTTAACTTCACATATTTTGTCATCTGTTTGTATCCTGAATTCTAAACTTTGTTTCTCACCCCACAGATACAGACTGACCTACTGAGTATTTCCTGGCAGCAAATGCTCTCTGTTCGAAGCAGCATTCTGGTAACCCCTTCTGCACCCTCTCCAAAGTCTCGACATCCTTCCTGTTAAGGGTTGGCCAGAACTGCACATAATACTCCAATGTTGTAACTTACTGACCGTTATGCTCAATGATGAAGACAAGCATACATACGCCTTATTTACAACTGTCTAATTGTGCCCTCTAGTATTAGATATTTCTATCCTGGGAAATAGATTCTGATTATCTACCCTATCTATGTCTCTCATAATTTTATATATTTCCATGGGGTTTCCTTCCTTCCTCTGGCATTCTAAAGAAAGCAATCCAAGTCTGTCCAACCTCTTCCTGTAGCTAATACGCTCGAATCCAGGCATCATTTCTGCATTGATCATTGATCTTTATCCCGCTGTATACTCTTGACAGCCTATATATATATGTATATATATGTATACTAGACCAGGTGTGGACCCGTTGGCCCTGTCCCCCAAGGCAATATTCCATTACTGACCCATAGCCCCCAACCGCGAAGGCGTGGCTGAGGGGTTCCCGTTGTGACGATAGAGATCCCCATTGTGACGCGAGTCACAGCAACCCTCCCCCAACTGCCATCCCTCCTCCAACCCCTATCCTCCTCCATTCACCCTCATCCCCAGCACCCCCCCCCCTCCTTTTCCCCATCCCTCTTCTTTCCTCTCTCCTCCTCCCCTCCCCCACTCCCTCCATCACCTCTCCCTCCCTCTCCTTTTTCCGTCCCTCATTCACTCTCCCTCCCTCCTTCAATAACCCCAACCCTCTCTCTGCTCCCTCCCCCGCTCACCTCCCCACTATCCCACTTCTCCTCCTCGACCTCTGCCACTGCCCCTACCTCTCCCTCTATCCCCCACTCCCTACCTCCCCCCACTCCCCCACTAACCCCCTCCTCTCCCTCGATCCCTCCTCCTCCCCCATTCCTCTCACCTCCCCCCGCTTTCCCCTCCCTTCTCCCTCTCCTTAGCACCCCTCCTCTCCCTCTATCCTCATATCCACTTCCTCACCTCCGCCTATCCCACCCCCCCCCCAACCCACACCCCCCCCCCCCCCCCCCCCCCCCCCCCACCCCACAATGAAAATCGCAATGTTTTTTTTAAATGAAATTCTCAATGATAATCCCGTTTTTTCTTTAAAATAACCTAAACACAATGTTAGCTATTAATGAAAACAGAAGAATTTGATTAAATCTGAGGGGTTTTTTTAAATCGCAATTTTTTTATGTAACTGAGATTCGGGATCCGTTGTGACTGAATTTGATTACAATGGATTTTAAATGTAAATGAGATGCAGGATCACATTGTGGCATCATTGTGACGTAGAACACATCTGATGGGCAGAGCAAGTGGAATAGTGATTTTTGGAAAGTTTAAAATGTTAATAACGTAAAATATACCATCAATCTGAACAAAACTTGTTTCATTTACATCATAGGACAATGGTGAGTAAGGTGGGCCAAAAATTGTAGTGCTATCGTGTACCATTTTTGCGGGGTTTTGGGATCTCACGCGCACACATACAAACAAACAAACAAGATGAGAGTTTTAGTAATATACTAGACTAAGTGGGACCCGTTGGATCCCTGTCACACGAGGACTGGTTTCCCAACGCAATCCGTCCCCCAACGCAATATTCCACCATTCACCCAAAGTCCCCAACTGTGCAGGCGCGGGTCATTTCCCCTCATCCTCCAGCACTCCATCCCCCTCCTCTTCACCCTCCCTATTCTTTCACCTCTCCTCCTCCCCTCCCTCATCTCACCCTCCTTCTCCTTTCCCCTACCCTCAGTCACTCCCTCCCTCCTTCCCTAACATCTCTCCCCTCTCTACCCCCTCCTATCCCTCTATCCCCAGTTCCTGCACTCCTCACCCCCTATCCCCCCACTATCCCTCCTCACCTCCCCAACTGCCCTCCTCTCCCTCTATTCCCTACTCCCCCCATTCCCCCTCCACCCACTCTATTCCCCCTCATCCCCACTCTCCCTCCTCATCTCCTCCTACCCTCCCCAATCCCTACCTCAACTCTCCTTTCCCTACCCTCAGTCACAACCTCCCTCCATAACTCCTCTCCCCTCCCTACCTCCTCCTCTCCCTCTATGCCCCCTCCTCCCTCCTCACCTCCCCCACTTCCCCATCATCTCCCTCCTTACCCCCTCCTCTCCCTCAACCCCCCACCACCCTCCCTTCTCACCTCCCCAGGATCGCGAGGTTGCCGCTCCTCTCCCTTCTTGTGTGCCCCGGAGGAGCATCAGCTGTCGGTGCCCTCAGAGCCAGGCTCAGTGCCCAGGCCTCTGGATCCCCGGCAGGAATGCCGCACTGGTGGGCAGGCGGGCTGCACCGGCAGGAAGGTGGGCGCTGGCAGGGAGGTGGGCCACGGCCGGTGACTGACAGCGGAGGTTTCTAAACCTTAATAACATTTAAAATATACCACCGATCGGAACAAAACTTGGTGCATGTGCAGCACAGGACAACGGTGAGTAAGGTGGCGAAAAATCGTAGCGCTATCGCGTACCATTTTTGCGCAAATGTAAAAACAAAGCAAACCGGAAGATAACAAGATGAGAGATTTAGTGATGCATGGATATAGATAGATAGATATATCATGTGTCTGCAAGAAGGAACTGCAAATGCTGGTTTAGGCACAAAAAGCTGAAGTAACGCAGCAGGACAGGCAGCTTGAGAACTCAGCATGGACCTACCATTTGGCGTGGCTTAGTGTCACACTAGTCAATGTAATGATACCAGTAAGCTACCTGGCCAATGAAGCTTTTTTAGGTCCCATTACAGCTTTAGATGGATTTTAAATTTCCATCCAGAAAAAAAGTTCAAAATCACTCTTGTTTTCATTCAGCTGATAGCCACAGCAGAGACAAATAATGACATCGGGCTGGAGTTCAGAAATAAATTCCTTATTCTTTTTTTTTGCTAATGTTTCCAAGCCTGATTATTGCCGTATGGATCTAGAAATGTTGATGAGTAATCATGGAATGGTGCCCTGAGAATGATATCTCCTGGGATCCATTCTGATGGAACAAGTGCAGTGGGAAACATCGGTGTAGTGCTGCCAGACTCGTGCACGGCAAACAAGTACAGCAGGCCTTTTGATTAAGGGACTTTAAAAAGCCCACTGGGGCCGTGTAAGAGGGAAGGAGGCTCGGTGAATGAACTAAGCAAAGGAGAGTGCTCTCTGATAAAATCTCATCACATTTTACACATGAAAGATCATTTATCTCTAGTTTTCTATTAACAATGCCATGGATTATTATTTTGTTTTGCAGATGGATACAATTATCTGTCTGCCACAACCCTCAAATCACACAAGTCAAGGAGGATTTGTTGCATTCCCATGGCCCCATGGATATTGATGATAAATGATGGTTAATGATGGTTTTGTGGGGACGGGTCTTCCAGATAAGTCTGATGTTAGTCAAGGTTCCATTATTAATACCATCCTGTTTCAGGATGTGTTTAAGGTTCTTTGGCCCTCCAAGCAGTGCTCCTTGCAAAGGATAAATTAAGAACTGGATAATCTCATCCATTTAAAATTCCTTCAGGATTAAACGGTGGGAGTTTTTCTGGGGCAGTTTCAACAAGCTGGAAATATTTAATTAAAAGATCAGTTGTAGAACTCAGAGCAGGACCTTTAGGCTGCTTCTTCAATTAGAGTAGTTTTGAAAATAATAAAAAATGTGGTATCTGAAATAAGAACTGAAAATGCTGGAAATACTGAGCAGGTCTTGTGCATCTGTGGAGAGTGAGATGAGTTTAATGTTTCAGGCTGATGACTTTCAAGTCATAGAACAATGGCGGAGTACACCGACATCATTGCCAGGCTAACCCCTGCAACACCGAACCAAAGCTGCTGCCTGGACATCCGTCCCTTAAGGCCAAGTTACGACTACATTTTTAAGAATTTTGAACTTAAATTTGTGTGTACTGCCTAGATGCAATCTATTATTGTAACACTCTTGTACTTAGATATGAATGTGCTTATATATCGTAAGATTCTACTGAGTCGTATGGAAAAAATTAATTTAACTGCACTGGGTACATGTGTCGATAAATTATCATTGAACCATTGAAGTTAACTTTTTCTCTTAACAGATATGCCCTGACCTGTTTGTTATTTTGGGGGTTTCTGTTTTTATGGCTGACTTATGTCTGTACTCCATTTACACAAACCCCAGTGTAGGTGAAGAAATGCTTCTAGATTTTATCCAATTTGATCCTGATGAGCCAGTCCTAGTTGCATGATTGAACCATCATTTTTGGAATCACCTATCAAAGAAATTATTTCACTGTGTTCTACACTATCAAATCCTTAGGTCATTTGATTGATCTCTAGGAACTAAAATTCTTTGCAATTCATCCTCATAATTTAATCTTTCAGGGATCAATAAATCTTCAGCAACAACACCCTTCTTGAGGAGAGATAGCCAGAACCTAATGCAGTATTCATAATGGAGTCTTGCTTTTCTTAATTGAAGCATGATCTTCTGTAAGACGAGGTAAAGCTAACATTCTCTTCATCTTTTTAATTGCTTTTGTACCTCACCTTTAATTATAGTGGATTGTGTACCTGGACACCACTTTCCTGCTCCACTGTGTCGTGTGTGCTAGACTGGTAACTTTGTGGATTGGACACAGGCATCATTAGCCAGATCCGTAAATAATGAGTCTGATTCTCCAATGTCTTTTAGAAATGCAATGTATCATTTTTGCTGCTCTTATCCACATTTCACTCCAGTCATACACCATTGGAGTTGGCTCTTATCTGCTCTCTGCATAGATGACCTAACTAATCAGTTGTATGAAACTGAAAGAAGAGAGAAGGTGGAATGTAAAATGACATTGAACATTTGGTTTTGACCTGGGCATCAGATTCAGATCAGCTATGATCACAGTGAATGGCAGTGCTGGCTCAAAGGGCAGAATGGCCTACTCCTGCACCTATTGTCTATTGTCTATTGCATACGCGCACTCTTGAACATCAACATGTCGCTAAATTCCTAAAATGCCAGAAGATTGATAACGAGATGATGTGTTCAAACAGACATATTTCTTCACCACATATCATCTGCTTGCTTTCATCCAGACAACCAACTGGTCTATGTCCCTTTGAAGCCTCCATATAATCCGCTGTTCTCACAATCCCACCTACTCTAGAATAATCAGAAAACTTGGAAATATGATGTTTTGTCCTTTCAGTTAAATTGTTGATAACACCATGAACATCGAGTGGCGCCATCGAGTGTGGCAGCCTCGCCAGCAGCAGTCCGTCCTTTCTCCCTTTTTGTTATTTTTAGTGTCTAAAAGTATGTTTTTAAAAGTTTCTGTCTTTTTTATGTGGGGGATGTGGAGGGGGGGGAATAGGAGGAAACCGTTTCTCAGTCACATCTTGGTCGGAGATGCGTCTTTTCTCCGAGACGCATCTTCGACCCGCCCACCCCCCCTTTGCGGCCTACCAACTGAATTGGCACAGCCTTTTCTGCCGGAGACCAGCCAGAGCTTCAGCAGCGGCTCGGCACTGAATTCCATTGCGGAGCGGGACGATGCCTTACTGGGGATCGCCATGTGTTGGAGCTCCGGAGTGTTGGGCCTGCTGATTAACACCGTGGAGCTGTGGTTGCGGAGCTTCTAGCCGCGGGCGACGCTGACTTTAACATCGCGGAGGCCTGGGACCCCTTGCCGTGGGTCGCTAGTGTTGGAGCTCCGCCTAGCTCGGCCTGTGGACTTCGAGAGCCGCGGTCTCCAGTAAGAAGTGGCCGATTCGGAAACTCCAAGCCGCTGAGTGTGTTCTTCCGTTCCGACGGCGGAGCTCCGATCATCCCGGCGAGAGGGCCTAAACATCGGGCCGCCATAGCGGCGACTGCAGAGGGTTCAAAGGCCCCGACCAAAGAGGAAGATGACTGAACTTTATTACCTTCCCTCACAGTGGGAAACGTTGATTCCGCTGTGTGGGGATGTTTGTGTTAAATTCTATCATGTATTGTGTTCTTTTTATTCGAATGGCTGTATGGTAACTGAAATCTCACTGTACCAAGTGGTGCTTGTGACAATAAATGTAACTTGAACTTGAACTTGAATAGTTGAGATCCAGGCACCTAATTGCTGTACCTTCGCATGATTTGGATGTTGCTAACCTAATAATAATCTACTTAATTCCACTCTCTCCTAACTGTCCGATAACCAAATCTCAAACTATGTTAGCATAATAAACCCAATTCCATGAGCTCAAATCTTGCTAATGAGCAGTGAGACTTTTTCAAACTCCGGCCAAAACTGAAAATAGATTGTATCTATTTGTTCCCCATTTATTTATTCTATTCATCCCATACCTAAAGAACTCCAGCAGATTCGTCAAATGAAATTTTATTTACATAAATCATGTTGGGTATTTTCAAAATTTGTTTTCTTTTCAAGGTATTCTGTTATCTGGTGGCCGATTAGGAAAAGGGGAGATGCAATGTGACCTGGGTGTCATGGTACACCAGTTATTGAAAGTAGGCATGCAGGTGCAGCAGGCAGTGAAGAAAGCGAATGGCATGTTAGCATTCATAGCAAAAGGATTGAGTATAGGAGCAGGGAGGTTCTACTGCAGTTGTACAGGGTCTTGGTGAGACCACACCTGGAGTATTGCATACAGTTTTGGTCTCCTAATCTGAGGAAGGACATTCTTGCCATAGAGGGAGTACAGAGAAGGTTCACCAGACTGATTCCTGGGATGTCAGGACTTTCATATGAAGAAAGACTGGATAGACTCGGCTTGTACTCGCTAGAATTTGGAAGATTGAGGGGGGATCTTATAGAAACTTACAAAATTCTTAAGGGGTTGGACAGGCTAGATGCAGGAAGATTGTTCCTAATGTTGGGGAAGTACAGAACAAGGGGTCACAGTTTAATGATAAAGGGGAAATCTTTTAGGACTGAGATGAGAAAAACATTTTTTACACAGTGCAGAATCTCTTGGATTTTCTGCCACAGAATGTAGTTGAGGCCAGTTCATTGGCTATATTTAAGAGGGAGTTAGATGTGACCCTTGGGGCTAAAGGGATCAGGGGGTATGGAGAGAAGGCAGGTACAGGATACTGAGTTGGATGATCAGCCATGATCATATTGAATGGCGGTGCAGGCTCGAAGGGCTGAATGGCCTACTCCTGCATCTATTTTTTATGTTTCTATGTTACTACATCCTTCATTATAGATGCTTGACCTTGCCATTCCTAAGCTGCATGCGGCAAATGTTTTGCACTCTAGGAAACCGAGTCCCAGCTTCATCCTATGGACGCCTGCCAACATGCTATGTGGTTGATTCAGATTTAGAATGAGCTAGCGGCTGAAAACTGAGTTTCTCTGAGACTCCGAGTAGCAGCATTGCTGCATTCAATACAATCTGCAAACTCATGCAAACCACCATTGGAGCACTACCCCAATTCAATTAACTGTGGAAGAAAGGTAGACACAAAATGCTGGAGTAACTCAGCGGGTGAGACAGCATCTCTGGAGAGAAGGAATAGGTGACGTTTCGGGTCGAGACTCTTCAGACTGATCGGCAGAGCCACACCTAGCATACTTAAAAATGAGCTGTCCTACCAGGGAAACTACACAATTAAACAGATGTAAACAATGGAACCAGCATGTGCAGACAGTTCCTACAACCACCTCCCTGTAGTTTCTGTCCGTCATTACACAGAAGGAGACCATTCATAGAGACCATTCATCCCATCGGTTTCATGGCAGCTCCCAGTAAAGCAATCCTGTTAGTTTCAGTCATCTCTTTATATCTCTGTAATCCTTCGATTTATTCTCTCTCAAATACCCCAAAACTCCTTTCTGATTCTTTTACCATTAATCTGCACTAAGTGTGTCCTACTGATCAGTGCATGGCAGAGACCCAGGCAGTCACAAAAAGAATGTGCAAATTCAGACAGAGTGCCCAAAGTCAGGAACAAACCAAAGTCCTTGGAGATGGGAGACAGCATCAGTAACTGCTACACCACTCTGCTGCCCTTGATTTGCGGAAGGTGTACGGCAATGAGGCAATTGAAGAAGGAAAGAGATGCCACGCACACTTTCTCAAATGGTTGCGTTCAGTATAGGAGCAATCGAGATAAATTCATCCTACACTTGGAAATGTATACTATAATCACAAAAAAAGGGTTTATCTGTTAATGGAGCATTTCAAGATTTTGAGGAGTTTCATTTAATAGTAAAGAAATAACGAGTAAAAAAGATAAGTCATTTGCCATAAGTCCAAATGAAATAAAATGCATTTTTTTATCAATTGGAAAATATAAATTTAGTGGACCACACTAAATTGCCAAGTGAGCTGCTGTCTCTTTAAGGGATTTAGGCAGCATTTATGTGAATCTATTACCAAAGATTGAGCTTAAAATGAAATTTCTGGTATTCAAATTCCTAGAGGCAGTACCAGGTCTGCGATTTGTCTTAAGATTTTCCAGTCTCCTTGTGGAGTCGGGATGTTCAGTCTTGTACAAGTATGACAGCCCCGGGCATCGAAAAATGATGGTCTTTGTTTGGAAAAAAAAGAATTGTCTGCAACAGGCAGCAATTAGCAAGAGTCCCGAGCAGAGGCGAGATTGTTATACTGCTTGCTGCATCCTGCCCACCTGGTCTCAATTAAACACTACATTCTCAGGAACTTTCGATGGAGCGCACTATAAACTAGAGAGAGGGAGGGGAAGGGAGCGAAACAGATAAGCAAAGAATGGGGGAGAGAACAGAAATACAGGGATGAAGAATATAAAGATGTGAGGAAGAGGAAACACGAGAAGAGCAGGAAAGAAAGGTAGAGGAAAAATGTAGATAGAGAAAAAAGGGGGTGACGAAAGAGGGAGAGGAAGATGGGCAATGAAGAAGAGAAGTGAGAAGGGAAGAGGAGATAGGTGTAGAGAGGATCAGGAGGAAGGAAACAGGGGAAGTAAGAGAAAGTGGGAATGTATTACAGAGAGTTCAGTTGTGAAGAGAAAAAGGGATTCAGAGATCAAGAATGAGGCTGGAGGGAGAGTTAACATTTCTTTGGTATTGTGGTTTGAATCGTAAATAACTTCCTAAGGCCATGGTAAAGTGTTCCCATCGTTCACTGTTTTTATTTCATTGGGTCATGATTTTTTAATTAAGAAACAAACAAAGGGGGCATTTTGAGATGTCCTCATGATTTGTCTCAGTATTTGCAGGCTGCATCCTGTAGCTCCCCAACACCAGTCCCATACTCAGAATGCAATAATAAAGAGAGGGAAGGTCAATCAGATTGCATTGAAGGTGATGAGGCAATCTGTGGCCCCACGGTGCAGGAGAGAGCTGATTGCTGAATCTCCAGGGGCCAGGGGGAAGCTGCCCTGGGGAAATGATGGGGGAGCTCTAATCGAGACAGACAGCGAGGAGAGAGTGCAATGATATGTGAGAGGTATTTCTGGCTTTCTCTGTTGTCTGGTGTGCCATCATTTGACGTGGAAGGACTGGGGGAGCAGTTTCAGGGTTTGTGTGATGACACGGTCACTGTTTCTTGGTCAACATGTAAAGGCAGACCACTGTCCAGTGAGAACATGGACCTCAATCTCCTCCACCTGGGCATGGCCTGTGATACTACCTTTGTCAAAGATAATGGTGCAGTTATAACGAACACCTCGTGCATCTCACTTTATTGACATATTGGTAAAATCAGACTTTATTTTCCATCACACCTGGAGGTGCTGGAAGCTGAGACTCGGTGCCAAGGTTCAACATCTCTCCTTGGAGCCACACTTTGGGTAGTTAGTACTGCTCGAAGGCAGCTGTGCAACTCTCAATGATCGTAAAGCATGAATGAGTTAAATGAGAGTAACTGAACCTCTGGGATGTTTCCCTCTCTACTCCTCCAGCTGGTGAGTTATCGCCAAATTCCCAGGGAAATTTTATTCAATAAAAATGTGGACAAGAAGGGTTCTTGGCTCGATGTTTCCTTACAGAGGAAGTAATAAATGCTGCCACTTGTAGTTTACTACCTCCCTGCTGTGTCTTCCAATTACAGTCACTGTAGTCCTCAATATGTTAAAGCAGGAAGACAGGCCTGAGCACTGAAAGTTGGCCTGCATGGTTGCTGAGCAACAGCAGTGCTGCTTGATTTACCATGAACAAGATTTCTCTGCATGGCACCAGCTGCTTAAATTCTTCGATAATAGAATCAGATTGGAAGGTTTTGTTATATATAAATTGTTTTGTGCTGGATTAACGTCACCCAGAACTAGAGGACAAGCATGTCTCTTGCCTAACCTGTTTGCCACAGATCATGCACACAATTACAGATAAAATTTACACAAGATGAATAATGTCTGTAACAAAAATCTGTTCGTTCAACATAGGTGGCCAGAAGAAATAGACAGAGCCTAATAAACATTTAAGTTAGGGTGCCACCTCCATGACTCAAGGAGGAGTAGGCAGCTTTTTTACATCTGTCTGAGCTGTGAGGCTCCATCCCGACCTCTCCCCATTCGTGGGGTGGGGAACTGTTGGTTCCAACACAATTTAACAAGGCATTTACCAGGTCCAGCTGGAGCTGTGTAATGTTTGCAGGAATGGGTACATTACACATTAGCAACTTATTGATAGATTTTCTGAGTTTCTTTGACTTTTCAAAGAAATCTCTTGGTGACGTTGTGTCTCCTTCTTGACTTCAGGAAAGTGTTACTCTGTGACTTAATTCGATTAAATATTATTGGGGTTTTTTCCCATTTTCTGTGGAGTAACTCATAATGAGTATTCTCTTGTCTTTCTCTTGCTGGAATGAAGTGACATAATTTTATTCCCCAGTTACACAAAATCTTTAGTTTAGTTTTTTAGATTAGAGATACAACGTGGAAACAGGCCCTTTGGCCTACCGAGTTCGTACCGACCAGCGATCTCCACACACAAAAACTATCCCACACACACTAGGGACAATTTATAATCTCACCGAAACAAATTAACCTACAAACCTGTACGTCTTTGAAATGTGGGAGGAAACTGGAGCACCTGGAGAAATCCCACGCAGGTCACGGGGACAATGGACAAACTCCGCACAGACTGTAACTGTAGTCCGGATCGAAACCGAGCCTCTGGCGCTGTAAGGCAGCAACTCTACCGCTGTGCCACCGTGCTTCCCCATCTCTGCAATATACTGTATACTTCAAACGTTGCTCCAGCAAGGAACTGTTGATGCTGGTTTACAAAAAAAGATAAAGTGATGGAGTAACTTAGCAGGTCAGGCAACATCTCTGAAGTCTGAAGAAGGGTGTGGACCTGAAACATCATCTATCCATGAGACAGGAGAAGTATCCTGACCTGAAACATCACTTACCCATGTTCTACAAAGATGTTGCCTGACCTGCTGAGTTACTCCAACACTGTGTCTTTTTATTCCCATTTCTAATGGTCAGTTTTAACAGATCAGCCCTGTCACACCATGTTGCTTCTTTGCATAAATTATAATTATAACTTTACTTCTATCGATTTTTTTCATCCATTCTTCTCTCCAAATAAGAGTGATTCTTCGCTAGTTTGACTGGTAGGGGCAGGTCTACTAGCACCAATAGCACTAGTAGACGTGCAATGTCAGGTCTTTATCTGGACATTTATCTGGTTGGAGCACCCTCTTAAAGTATTTTGATATACTCATTTTACAACAATATATTTTTGTGCCTTCTTGGCTGTCTCAATTGCTGTAACCAGAAGATTATCTTCTACTCATGTAAAGAAAAATCATGCTTTCGCTTCCTATATGTGAGCCCCATGAAACTATATCTGCAATAGCATTTTGTTTTACAATTTTATATTCAATCATATTATTAAAAGAGAATTACACACTTTTGCGTTCTGATGCTGCCATTGTTACCATTGTCAACCAAGGACAAAAAGTGCTGTAACTGGCTTATGGTCTGTGATTAATTTGATAGATCTGTCCAAGTTGAATAAATGAAAATCTGAAAAAACAAGGACAATTTCTAATGCCATTGCTTAATCTGAACATAACCTCTCTCAATCTTCATCGATGTACACCACAAAAACATAATTATTCCTTTCTTCACCATAGTCCTTGGCTAACTCCAGCTCCTTCTGCATAATTGGAAGCACTGTGCACAAGTTTCAACATATGTGTGGTGGTGAACGAGAATCGCTTTCCAGACTCTTCAAACCTGATATGCTCGGGTGTAAATGCTACATGTTCCAACTGTGGTAGTGCAGTGAATACACAGCTCCATTAACCAAGTTTGAATCTTGACCCCAATGCTGTGTTGGTGGAGTTTGCATGTTCTCTCTGTGACTGCATGGGTTTCCAACGGGTGCTCTGGTTCTCTCCCCCATCGCAAACAAGTGTTGGCAGGTTAATTGGCCACTTAAAGTTACCCTATAGTGTAATAAGTGGCAAAAGAAACTAAATGGAAAGTTGGTGGCGCATAAGAGACAATAAATTGCAGTGGTAGAGGGGAATGAGAGGGGTAATTGGGTGGCTGGAAGCTGGCATGGACAAGGTGGGCCAAATAGCCTAATTTTGTACTGTAATCACATGTACATATGAGCATGTAAAGTAATGATTGGAGTCCCTACAATTTTACTTCCTTGGACTGAAGGTGAAAGGATTGAAACAATTTTTCCTCTATGCATTTTTATTGTGTATGATTCTGTCATTAATTTGTAATTGTTACCAATACTCTACTTTTTGAGTTCACCCCAAGTCTTCTGCAACCACTTGGATTCTTGAGCCTGTTTAGACTCGATCGTTAATTAACACTTTGATTCATATTTCAACATAGTAGAACCTGCCTTTGTGTTCAGAATATGAGATCTCTATCTCAATTTAAGTTACAAGGATTTTAAGCAATTGAACTCCAGATACTTATATCTCCTATTGTGGAAAGGTGTCAAAGATTTGCTTTGCTCATATTATGTGAAGTGTCTTTGAACGTTTCACTACAGAAACATCACTGTGTAAATTTATACTGGTATTGAATTACTAACTAAAATAATTTTCCAGACTCATTTTGTTTGCCCTCTGGATTCCTGATACAACCATGATGAACTTCTTGACTAATCACAAAAGTTAAAATTTTGCAATTAGAAAGTAATACTATTGAAACACCTATCCGAAAGAACACCTTAAATAACATTAAAATTTTAATTGGGTGTTTAACTGGGTGTTTATTTTCCGGTTCGACTGCTTGTATGTTGAAATATAGTTTCTACGTATTGGCGTTGACTTCACTTTCTTCAAGCACATGTGAAGACCTCTGATTCCACGGAGGCACAGATTTATGGACATTCAGCATCTAGGTACAATCAGTAATCGCAAGCATTCCAACGTTAATCCATCATTGTGGTTGAACCCGATGAATCAATGGTGGGCAAGGATTTATCACAAGTGTTCACTGTGCAGGCTTGACCAAAGCTATAAGTGACAAGCAACAATATGCATTTCTATTCTTCCTGAGCATTCCAAGATTGTAATGTTGAACACTAAACTGAAAAGGAGGAAATCGGAAGGGGCTTAACCAGGAGACCAAAGCTCCTCTAGCCTGAATGAGGTGCCTCTAGCGTATATCACTTGACCTAACCTCCACTCGCCTTGTAACAATTGGTGTCTGTTAGTAATCTGAGCAATTTCCACCGGAGATACATGTACAGCATCAGTGAAATGCAAACGGTCAGAGCCGGCCACTGTAGACCATGAGCACAGGCTAATAGAGGCCATCGTTCTCATTCAATCACCCAAGAAAATGGTCTTAAAAGCTTCCGTTGGAGTTACTGCCTGTGATTAACCTCCCTTTTAGTCAGTTATACATCACTGGGCAAGTTCTTGGTGATCCTGTCTGTGGGAGGTGCAACATTCCATGGATTGACAATTATTGCATTATGTGTCTTTTCATGCAATAATCGTTTTATTTCCCAAGTGTAAAGTGGGATTGTCGGGTATACAACTGATTAATTGAACTAATTCAGGAATGACTGAATAATGAAAGAAGGGTTTTGGCCCGAAACGTTACCTATTTCCTTCGCTCCATAGATGCTGCTGCACCCGCTGAGTTTCTCCAGCATTTTTGTGTACCTATGACTGAATAATGGGTGTGTTTGCAGACAACTGGATCCAACTTTGACCATGCATATTCCATTCAGTTCGTAGCCTAATGGGCCTGTCCCACTTAGGCGACTTTTTAGGCGAGTGCAGGAGACTCTGCTCTCGCTGCATGATCGCCACATGTTCGCTTCTGGTTTCTGGTGAGTCTCCTTCATGGTCGCGAGGAGTTCCCGCATTCTGGGAACTAATCGCGATCTCAGTATGGTCGGTATTGAAACATTTTCTGCGACCAAAAATTGGTTGCCATGGAGCAAATCGATAATCCTGTAGTCGTAGGTGCAGTTGTAGTGGGGTCGCCATGTTGTTATGTGTAGTCGAGGTAGTTGTAGGCAGTTTTAGTTAATTGTCTTTGCTGACCGTAATTTTCATTGGCTCATTGGGGAAAAAACGCAAGCAGGAGTTTTCAGAACCAAGGATAACCGACCAGTAAAATGTCCACCAAACTTCACAGCTGTGTATCTCTGGCTTATTAAAAGTTGGCTGGGTTCTTAAAAGTTGTCTCCACTTCTTCTCCCCCCTTCTCCCCCCTCTCTCCCCCTTCTCCCCTCTTTTAAAGGACTTACCGTACGCTGTGCTAGCCGTCTTAATTACAGCGCCAACCTTCCTGTTCATTGCGGTGTGTGTCTGTATCACCTTGGCTTTGTACCGTGTGAATTTCAGACAGGTGTGTGTGTGTGTGTGTGTGTGTGTGTGTGTGTGTGTGTGTGTGTGTGTGTGTGTGTGTGTGTGTGTGTGTGTGTGTGTGTGTGTGTGTGTGTGTGTGTGTGTGTGTGTGTGTGTGTGTGTGTGTGTGTGTGTGTGTGTGTGTGTGTGTGTGTGTGCGCGCGTGCGTGTGTGTTCCACTTCCTCGTTTTTCAGGTGACTGTCGGCACTTGAAAAATCACCTAAGTGGGACAGGCCCACAAGTATTACTGAAAATTTCAGCAAATCTCTTTCTGTCCAATTAAATGACCATCTACTCCCAGAGATGACATTATTTAATTTCATAATAACTTACAATGACTTATTAAATAACATAGTACCTTTCGTATGGTGCCATTTTTGATTGACTATGGGGGGGGGGGGGGGGGGGGGGGGGAGAAAACTGGAAGAAAGGAGGGTCAGGACAAAGCCTGGCAAGCAATAGGTGGATACAGGTGTGGGGGGGGTAGACATCTGAATTGGCCACTTCCTACCGGTGTCCACGGCTCCCAAAGTCCACAGACCTCGCTGGACGGAGATTCAACACTGGCGACCCCCGACAAAGGATCCCAGGCCTCCGCAATGTTGAAGTCAGTGCCGCCCGTGCTGGAAGCTCTGCAAACCACAACTCCACGATGTTGAAGCAGCAAGCCCAACACTCCGGAGCTTCAAATGGCGATCCAGGTAAGGCATCGCCCGCTCCGCGGTGAATCCAGTGCTGTGCCGCCGCTGAAGCTTTGGTCGGTCCCCGGCAGGAAAGGCCGTGCCAATGCAGATGGTAGGCCGCGAGCCGGGGGGGGGGGGGTGAGGACGCGACTCGGGGGGGCGAGGACGCGACTCGGAGAATAGTCGCATCCTTGCCAGGAAGTGACTGGGAAACGGTTTCCCCCTTACCCTACCCACCTCCCCCACATAGAAATACCAAAGAAATCTCCACAACATACTTTTTAAACAGACTGAAAATTAAAAAAAGATGGAAAAACAGACAGACTGTTGGCAGAGGCTGCCATCATGTGGCGCCCCTAGTGGCCAGGAAGAGTTGCAAATTTGTAAAACTAGAGAAAGGAAATTAGGTGGAAGGTGAGGAGGTGGGAGAAATAGGGGCGAGTTCAGGTGGGGGCAGAGATGCTGCTTGACCCACTTAGTTACTCCAGCACTCGTCTCTTTATTTGTAAACCTGCACCTGCAGTTTCTTGTGTTTATGATATTAAAGTGGTTGCCCAAAAGTTTGCTTTTAAGAAAAAGTGCGTAGTGGGCAGGTAGAGAGATTTTGGGAAGGGGTTTCAGTGTTCAAGACTTTGATGGAACATTTGAAGGCTACAATGGGAGGAGCACAGATTTCTTAGAAAGTTGTTGGCTTGGTAGAGATAAAGGATTTCACAGATAGGATGGGCAGGATCTGGTAGGATTTGTAAACAGAAATAAAAATATTAATCATAAGAAAATTAGAAAGGTAAGAAAGTCTTCATTATACACAATGCTTCATGTGTGATATCACCAAGGACCTGTACAATTGTAGTACTCAAATCCTCACTAATTTGATGTGTCTTTACTGGAGCTGCACATCACAATGGAAGTGGTTTGGAGAAATGACTCCTCTTGCAATGAAGGTCAATGTACCATTTGAACCTCTTAATTGCTTGGTTCATCACATAAAAGACTGACTTCAGATGCTGGACATCTGAAATAAAAACAGAATTCTGAAATTACTCAGCAGATCAGACAGCATCTGTGGAAAGAGAAACATCATGGAAATTTTAAAACAGAAAGGACGGCTCATCGGGACAATGAGTATGTGTGACTTAGGATGTGGGTAGCTAAGTTTCAGAGGAGGTGATGTTTGTGGAGGATGATGTAGGCCAGCCAGGAGTATGTTGGAATAGCTATATCAGCAGGTTTAATAAGTGAACTAACTATTTTAGTCATAAACAATATGCCACACTCCTGCATATTTATACCTGATAGCACAGAGTTAGTGTGTTGTTTGAAATGCCATATAGACCATTGTGTTAGCAGTGGTGCACAGTGATTAAATGACTATGCTAACAATCCAAGGCACTGGACTAATGATCCAAAAGACTTGAGTTCACTTGCTTTAATGATAGCTATGGTTAAAATTCAATTGGTTATCTGCAAATTATAAAATAAATGGTCATTAGTATTGATGGCTACAATAACACCCCAACATTAAAAGACAATAACGAGGCTATAGGGAGGATGGAACTGAAATCAATCTTAATCCCTGGAGGAAAATGCATAAGCAAACTAATGGGGCTAAAGTCTAATGCCTTGGACCTGATGACCTGCATTTTAGGCGAATAAATTGTATCTGCAGGTTGTAATCTCTCCATGGATTCTGGCATAGTTAGGGTGGATAAACAGAGTGTTTTTTATCCCAGAGCAGAAATTCTTATTACCTGAAGTCATCAATCAATATTTATTACATGTCATTTGAACCTCAGTGAGGCTCAAACGAAACTCCGTTTCCACAGCCATACAAACAAAGACAATTTCCTACAGACATACACACAATTCAATTTACAAAAACATCCATCACAGTGAACCCATTGTGATGGAAGGCAAAGTCTTTTCTCTCCCCTGTTCTCCATTTCTCTCCCGATGTCCAAGCCCCAGGCGGGCGATGATAAGTCCCACGGCCATTTTAGGCCGTGCGGGACGATGTACGGCCCTGCTCCCGGTTTAAATGTCACAAAGTTGGAGCCCCCGGCGGGCGCTGGAATGTCCCACGGCCATGAAGCCGCGCCGGGTGATGTACGGCCCCGCTCCGGGTCGTTCCAACCCCGCGACACGGGCTGGAGAAGTTTCGTTGCGGGAGCTCCGGAAAGCGGTCTCTCCACCCGCGAGCTCCCGATGTCCCGACAGTCCACCGGACCTGCGGCTGCAGCTGGAGCCTCCGAGCTACGTGGTTGGGCCGCAGCAGCGAGTCACCACCGCTTCCCACGCTCCGATGCCGGCCAGCCCCACGATGGTGAGTAGTCCGCAGCTCCGCAGGCTCTGTGACTGGAGCCTCCAGGTCGTTTAGGCTGGAGGCCACTCCCCGGTGCTAGGCCCCAACGACAACGGAGACCCGACAGGAAAAAGGTCGGTTCTCCCGTACAGGGAAGAGATTTTTACAAAGCTTCCCCTTCCCCCCCCGCCCCCCACATATACACAGTTAAAAACACTATTAAAAAACACAAACAACTACATTTAACTAGACAAAAAAAAAAAAAGACAGACAGGCTGTAGGGGCCGCTGCAACAGTGAGTCGTGCCGCCAACCTTAACTCATAGATTTAAGGTAAGAGGACGAATGTTTAAAGTTGCACAAGGCAGGTTTAATTTTACACAGAGAGTAGTAGGTGCCTGTAATATGCTACCAGGGAAGTGTATGGGACAGATACCATAGCAATGTTTAAAGGGCACTTAGACAGATACAGGAGCAGGCAGGGAATAGAGAGATATGGAGCATGTGCAGGCTATATTGGATTAGTTAGATTGGTGTGATGGTAGGCTGAAATGTTCTGTCAATGAACTAAGTCCCAGAAACCAGGAGAACTGCAAATGTAATGTCATTATTTGAGAAGGGGAGAGACAGAAAGCAGGAAACTACAGGCCAGTGAGCTTAACATCTGGAAAATGCTGGAATCCATTAAAAAGGAGATAATAGCAGGACATTTAGAAAATAATAAGGTAATCAAGCAGAGTCAATGTGGTTTAATGATTGATACATTTGTTGGAAATCTTTGGGAATGTAATAAGCAGGGTGGAATGTAACAAGCTTGGGTGGCACAGTGCACAACTAGTGCTGCTGCCTCTCAGGATGGTAGATGGTAGGTCAGGATCACTCTTTGGTTGGTGATAGTGTGGTTCAGTTGCCTGATAACAGCTGGGAAGAAACTGTCCCTCAATCTGGAGGTATGTGTTTTCACATTTTTGTAACTCTTGCCTGATGGTAGAGGAGAGAAGAGGGAGTGAGACTGGTCCTTGATTATGCTGTTGGCCTTGCTGAGGCAGTGTAAAGTGTAGATGGAGTCAATGGAAGGGAGGTTGGTTGGTGTGATGGTCCGGGTTGCATCCACATTTCTCTGCAATTTCTTGTGTTCTTGGATAGACCTGTTCCCCAACCATGCTGTGATCCAACTGATAAAATGCTTTCTATAGTGCATCTGTAGAAATTGTAGAGTTGATGGGAACATGATGAACTTCCTATGCTTTTGTAGGAAGTAGAGGTGTTGGTGTGCTTTCTTTGCCATTGCTCTGATATGGGTGGTCTAGGTAGGACAAAGTTGCTGGTGATATTTACTCCTAAAGCTTTCAACCATCTCTACTTAGGCGGCATCAATGCATATAACCATATAACAATTACAGCACGGAAACAGGCCATCTCGGCCCTACAAGTCCGTGCCGAACAACTTTTTCCCCTTAGTCCCACCTGCCTGCACTCATACCATAACCCTCCATTTCCTTCTCATCCATATGCCTATCCAATTTATTTTTAAATGATACCAACGAACCTGCCTCCACCACTTCCACTGGAAGCTCATTCCACACCACTACCACTCTCTGAGTAAAGAAGTTCCCCCTCATGTTACCCCTAAACTTCTGTCCCTTAATTCTGAAGTCATGTCCTCTTGTTTGAATCTTCCCTATTCTCAAAGGGAAAAGCTTGTCCACATCAACTCTGTCTAACCCTCTCATCATTTGAAAGACCTCTATCAAGTCCCCCCTTAACCTTCTGCGCTCCAGAGAATAAAGACCTAACTTATTCAACCTATCTCTGTAACTTAGTTGTTGAAACCCAGGCAACATTCTAGTAAATCTCCTCTGTACTCTCTCTATTTTGTTGACATCCTTCCTATAATTGGGCGACCAAAATTGTACACCATACTCCAGATTTGGTCTCACCAATGCCTTGTACAATTTTAACATTACATCCCAGCTTCTATACTCAATGCTCTGATTTATAAAGGCTAGCATACCAAAAGCTTTCTTTACTACCCTATCTATATGAGATTCCACCTTCAAGGAGCTATGTACCGCATATGTACCACTT
This sequence comes from Amblyraja radiata, assembly GCF_010909765.2. Classification (NCBI taxonomy): domain Eukaryota; kingdom Metazoa; phylum Chordata; class Chondrichthyes; order Rajiformes; family Rajidae; genus Amblyraja; species Amblyraja radiata. The sequence goes on from NW_022630498.1 coordinate 136,944, forward strand.
CACTTCCTGAAATTGATTACAATCTCCTTTGTCTTGATGGCATTTAGGGAAATGTTGTTGTCTTTGTTCCAGGTTGCGATGTTTTCAATCTCCTTCCTGTACTCTGTGTCATTATTATTTGATAACCGGCCCCACTGCGGTGGTGTCAACTGCAAATGTGTACATTGAGTTGGATTCGCATTTTGCTGCACAGTCGTGGATGTGTTTGGATGGGATAAATGTACTGAAAGCAGAGCTGTAGTCTATGAATAGAAGTCTGACATTGGTGTCTCTCTTATCCAAGTGTTCCAGGGATGAGTGTAAGGCCAGGGAGATGGCATCAGCCGTGAACCTGTTGTGGCATGCTAAATGGAGTGGATAAAGTTTGCTTGGTAGACCGGATTTAATGTGTTCTGTAACCAGCCTCTCAAAGCACTTCATGATGGTGGATGTCAAGGCAATTTATGTATTTACATTCCTCCAAGGCCATGTCTGATTAAAAATGATCAAGTAGATTATTTGTTAAACAGAGTGAGACTGCAGCATGTTACAGCAGAAATAAATTTGGTGCTTTCAAGTACATGAAATGGAAAGAGTTTGCAGGAAGTAATGTGTTTGCCTTTATTGCCGGAGGTATAGTAGAAAGGAAGTGTTGATACAACTTCATAGGGCACTGGTGAGACTGCACCTGGAGTATTGTGCACTGCTTTGGCCTCTGTATTTAAGCAAGGATAAATGTTGTTTTCAACAGAAGGTCGGTAGAACGATGGCATCCACTCCAACAGCCTCAAGTGCACCTGTACCTACAGTCATTGTCGTAGATGTAAGTTCAAGTTTCCTGAGATCCTGCAGAATGCGAATGGCCCAGGTGGGGTCCCCTCCATGTCATTGGAGAATAACAACGCTTAAGGGACAAATTACAACATTTAAAGTTAATTTAGACAGGCATGTAGATAGAAAAGGTTTAGAGGTACATGAGTCAAACAAGTACAAGTGGGATTAATGAAAATGGCCATCTTATTTGGCATGGCTTAGTTGAACCAAATAACCTGTTTCGGTGCTGTAGGATTCTATGACTAAGTGCTGAGAAAGTTTGTTAGGTTGATGCTTGGATGTTGGGATTGTTGTTGAAGAAAAGCTAGGCAGGTTGAGCCTGGAATTCAGAAAGATGATTCTATCAAAACAAGATTCTGAGTGGGGGTCGAGACGTTAAAACAATGTTTCACTTCGTGGGGTTATTTAGAAATAAGGACATTTTTTCTAAATAAGGCATTGCCTATTTCAGAAGGAGATGAGGATTTATTTTTCCTGGAGATTTTCTAACCTTTGGAGTGCTCTACCACAAAAACTACGGTAATTGAGTCACTGAATGCATTCAAGATGGAGACTAACAGATAGAAAAACAACATTGTAGTCACAGATGTATGAGGAGAAGATGGGAAGTAGCATTGATTTTTAAGGTTGAATAAATCATTCTCATATTCAGCAGTGTAGAGGTGCTGTGACCTATCCCTCTCTTGTTCCTTATGCTCTTCAGTTCTTATGTGAGGCCATATGTAAAAGTCTACCTGGTTCACTAATGCCCCTAAGGAGAAGTAATATGCTGTCCTTATCTGCCTTGGCCATTGGCCTAGTAAGCCACTCAACAAGGGGAATTAGGGATGGACAATAAATAGTGACCTTTTCTGGAAAGCCCAGGTTCTGACAAATGAATGAATACCAAACAAGACATTATGCGAATATTGCAAATACTTTCTTTAATCTTCTATTTAACAAGCCTAACATTTCTTTCTCAAGCTTGCCTGTTGACCAGATCAAGCAGCATGATCAACATCTATGTGATTCTCTGGTTTTATTCATCTGCACATAGTTCATTCCATTTCTTTTTATTTTGCTGTTGGTCATCCCTTCTCTGGCCCAGTGGTCCCAGAAACAATCACCGGAGAGTGAGAAAATAAGGAAGATCATAAACCTGTTCTAAGGCGAGGGTGGTTTCAAGGAGCAAACTAACTCACGAGGCATGTTTTTTTTAAATTGATTTTTACTCCTTGCAAAATGTCAACCCTTCCTTACTAAACTCTGCTCTATAATGGAAATGGTTTTGGCATGTCAAAGTTTGGAATAGTCACCTGTCTACTAATTGTTTACTGTCTCCTGTCTCCTGATGTACTGCCCACCGAAAGCCTCCAGCTAGTCTGTGGTAGACTGAGTCATTGATCTTAAAAGAATGCACTAACCTCAAACCTGGCCAAGACTTGCTCAGAAAGGAGGCTGCTTCACTCAGGAAGGAGACTGCATTGTGGCAATTTACATGGGTTGAGAATGTCTGGGAACAATTTAATCATGTATCAAACACTTGTCAAGTCAAGTGATGTTGCTGATGAAACTTTTATTGGATTACATCTTACTGGATGAAGTAATAGAGAGGGTTGGGTTTATGGACTTTCAAAAGGCTTTTGGTTAAAAAAAAAAAAAAACTTTTTATTTTCATGTATGTTTTTGGGATACTCCGAAGCACTTTACAGCCAATGAAGAACTTTTGAAAGGTAATCCCTGTTGAATGTAGGAATTATGGCAGCCAAACTGCGATAGTCAGCTCCCACAAACAGAGCTGTGATCATAACCAGATGGTCTGTTTTAGTGAGGGATAAATATTACCAAAGATACAGGGAAAACTCCCTACTCTTCAAAGTTGGGCCATGTGATGTTTGAGCAGATTAGGCCTCAGTTTGAAAATCTCATTAAAGGATAGCTTGTTCAACATAGCAGCATTTCTACAGCATAAGCCTTTATTTTTGTGCTTAAGTCTATGATTTATTAGCAAAATGTTAAATTAGCTTGAATTATTAGCAAAATTAAAATACATAAGATTAAAGGGGCAGTGACACTGCCTGAGAGACAAGATAAACTTGGTTGTGAACAGTTGTTTTTCCAGACAGGAGATGTGGATGGTTATTTTCTTCATGGGTTATTATCAGGACAAGTGAACCGCCTTGTTAATATCCTGGACTTTATTAGACTGGTCTTGATCTGAAAGATTCTATTTCAATTGGGCAAAGACCAGGAACACTCTGCCTGAAAAGAAGGAAGGAAGGAAGGAAGTCAAATCTGTATTTGGGCCGGCACAATGGCGTATTGGTATAGCTGCTACATTGCAGTGCCAGTGACCCAGGTTCGATCCTGACTACGGCTGATGTCTGTACAGAGTTTGTACGTTCTTCTGTGACCACGTGGGTTTTTTTTTCTGGGTGCTCCAGTTTCCTCTCACACTCCAAAGACTTACAGGTTTGAAGGTTTATTGGCTTTGATAAAAAAATTGTAAATTTCCCTAGTGTGTTAGTGCATGGGGTAATCACTGGTTGGCATGCACCTGGTGGGCTGAAAGGCTTGTTCCGCGCTGGATGTCTAAAGTCTAAAATCTAAAGCAGCTTTAGTGCTAGTTTTTAATGGTAAAAGTACCTGAAACAGAAACAGTTGCAGATTATGGGGAATGAGCAAGAGAATGGAATTAATGAGGATTTCAGTCAAAGAAACGTCTCAGGCACAGTAAAGTGACTTGAAGCCCTCTGTGTTGTAACATGCCACACTCTTATGGAGCCTATGATTAGATCCTGTATTGTTCTACCAGCTTTCTCTCATTTGTCATTTCCAACTCGCAAAGACATGAGCAACGTATACAAATAGCCAATGTGAACAAAGTGATGATGAAGTCAAATCTGTATTGAAGGAGAAAATGCATTGCTTCAGGTAAAAAGATGAGTGGAATGACTACATTGGGTGTGATGTAAAAGGATATGGGGACCCAGGAGGATAATGGGATTTGATTGGGTGGGATATTAAAAGACATGGACACTTTAAAGGTTATCAGCAGGGGAGTGAAATTAACCTGCACATAGGTTTCATAGATCATGGCTTCTCAAACATTGAGTCGCACCTGAATACTAAACGTCTACTCTTCCTTGGTTCACTAGATTCAACCAGTAAAGTGTGTTTTGTAGCTTTTGTTCCCCATACACTGTCTGCTAATGTATTGAAATATATAAACTAATATAACATTTCATTCACCTGTACACGTATGATTGTACATTATATTGCTGAGGCCAAAGAGATCAATAAGTTAATTCCTGGGGTGAGATGTTCCATCATGAGCAGCAAAAAAAAATCAGATTTATACTCTGAAATTTAGATGAATGAGAGGTTATCTTATTAAAATATATGACATTCTCCCCGTCTCCGTCCTGCCCGACCGCCCGCTGCTGCCACTCGGCCCATCCTCGCCCTGACCGCCTGCCCGCTGCTGCCGATAGGTCCGTCCCCGCCCTGCCCACCCATCTACCTGCCTGCCTGCTGCCGCCACAGCCGCCGGTAGTGGGGGAGATGGTAAACGTTATTGTGAGGAGGGGAGAGAGAGTTTGTGAGTGAGGCGGGAGAGGCCACGCTGCAGGAGGGGCATCACCGTCCCGGCCATGGCATTGACTGACAGGAGAGGAGACCAATCTGCGTAGCGCTAACTGACAGAAGAGACCAATCTGCGCATGCTGGATTTTATGATTTTTAAACCTTAATAACTTTTAAAATATACCATCGATTGGAACAAAACTTGTTGCACTTGCAGCACAGGAGAATGGTGAGTAAGGTGGTGAAAAATTGTAGCGCTATCGTGTACCGTTTATGCGCAAATAGAAAAATCACGCAAACTGGAAGAGCACACGATCAGAGTTTTAATTATGTATAGATTCTGCTTATCTCATTTATACTTCCTCTTGCCTGATGCCTTGTTTCCTGCCCACACCACAACCCACTTTTGTCTAATGCTTTTAGCCCTTTTTATAATTAATTTGACTTGCAACCTATCTATCACATATCTTCCCCTCTCCCACATCACTGTATCTTAAAATATATTTAGGTCCCAGATCAGATGAAAGGACATCATTTATTTATTTTTGCATTTAGAACCATGTGAGTCAGGAGAACACCAATTCTGAACGTAATGTGGTGCTTAAAGAACCAATGGTGCAGTGCTTGCATATAGTCTAATGAACTAAATGCAGAGTAGGAGTGGGGTTATTGGGAGGAGACACTTGGGGTGTTGATGGAGGTGGGGCTGGAGACATAGAACCTTTGTCTGATTATGTGGAGTTCAGGATTCACTTCTCGGTGCAATATCCTGGTGAGGATTTCTATCCATGGAGGGAGAGAGATGCAGATTCACCTGAATAGCATTCATGAAATGTATTAAATCTTGAGCCAAGTTTGCTTGACATCATATGTCGCCTAGAATATTGGATATTAAGAGTGATCACTTTTGACGTTCAAAATGTTAAAAGGAATTGATTAATAAAAATGGGAAATTATTTTTCTGGTAAGGATTTCTAGATTGAAGGGGTATAATGTTCATTACAGATGAGTTGAAGTGAAAACAGGAAGTGCTTGAGTTCACTGGGGGAGGTTGAAATTCCCTACAAGGCTGCCTATAGCAAGCATCAATTGAGCTGAGCGGCATTAGGCTGATAGATTGTTGTGATGAAGGAATTAGTACTCACGTTACATAATTATCGCAGTGTCTCAGAACACCTCAAAAACAAGTGTTTCTTCTCCTCTCACAGTTTCACCGGAACTGGCTCATCTACTTATAAACTTTCTGAAATAACACTTGTAATTTGGACGTTTGATTGATGCAGTGTGTTCCATAACTGGGTTACTATCACGCAATGATCTCGGAGTGCAGCAGAAATTGAGACGCAATGCCCAAGGTGTAAAATCATCAGTGGCACAGAGCCCAGACAAACACTCAAATAGCAAGTGCTGGTTGAGGCTAATCCCAGACTCCAACACACTGATCTCCTGAAACCTGTCATCTCCCAGCCCAGGAAGTTATGACTCTGACATCCAAAGGAAGATTTTCCCATTGTTGTGGTTTTAATGGGAGGGGCATCTATTGGAATCTCTGGAGTTTTGGCCCGGAGCAGTGTCTGGCCTGGCTTACAGCCAGTGAGGAGAAGAAGCACTAACTCCACTGCTCCGGGACGGTGCCCCATCAGTCCAGGGCTATCGGTTAACCCGGCAGAATTGAGCTGCAGTTAGCGCTTCTTCTCCGCGCTGGCTGTAAGCCTGGCCCGCCACTGCTCCGGGTCGGTGTCCCGTCAGTCCAGGGTCACCTCAGACATCTCTGGCCGCTCCTGGACAGGGATGGGACACTCGAGAGGGGACGGGGATGGTCCAGTAGCAATTCAACAGCGCTTGCAGCGCTGGAGACCCTGGTTCGATCCTGACCAGGTCTGTATACATGCAGCAGCACAGTTCCCGAGAATGTTTATCGCAAGTGACCTTTGACAAATCCCATGCTTCCTTGCATTTTTCGGGATACCGAACTTGCCTATTAGAAAAGCTCAAGTTTCTAGTGCAGGGACTTGACGCCAGGACCATCTCACTGAGAAGTGAGCGAGCTGCCCAGAGTCAGGTCTGAAACCCTTGAGGGTGATTTCTGTGCATACAAATAAGATGATCTCCTTTGTCTAAATTATTAGTCCCTGAACAATCAGAGGTTGCTTTCCTTACTCTCACTACACTAACTCTCCTTGCCATTGTAGCACTTTTAATCCCATAGTTTGTCCTGTACAAAGCCTGTTTGTTGACTGTTGATCCTGTAAGGCAGAGCCCATTAATGTACTCATTAAGGGGCTTAGTCTGATAACATTGGCAAGATATGTGGGGCTTTGCCAAATGTATTCAGACATTCTAACCCTGATAATGGAGTGTTTTCTAAGAGCTGTGATTTAATATTTCAACCCTTCTTTCCACACAGCAGCTGCAATAATTGGATCTTTGTCCGTGATTTGGACTTTTGTCCTGTGACATGTCTGGTGAGGTTGTGTCGTTCCAACACAAAGCCAGCTATGGCTTACTGCAAATCTGAAAGGAACAAGGCCTCCTTCATAAGGGTTAGTTCAATGTGTGGACTTTTAACTCATTTATTCCAACAATCCTTGGTCCGTGTTTTCAAGTTTGTTTGTGGTACATTCCCCATGTACCTCAATAAGATCATCAATTTTTACAGATGTTTCCAAGATGTAGACCTGAATGGCAAAGTGGGATCATTGCAGTTACCGTGTCATTTTGAATGTTTGGGAGGCCATTCTACAGTGAGTTAAGAGTTACACACATTAGTGGACAATTAAAGCTGCACGTAATCCAGTCTGTGTATAGAAAACAGATTTCCTACCTTAAAGGCTATTAGCAAATCAGTTTAACATCAGGTTTAACATCACCTTTGTGGCAACCAGCAAACTCTCAAATTGCCATCGTGATTATTAGTCGAAATTCATTCCCATTGAGTAGCATTTCCCACAAGACAAATTAGTCATCAGCACACATGGCAAAATGTGAGTGTGATCAGATAGCTATTAGGGAGATACGGTTGCTGGGTGACCAGGACTGGTGCTGTCAATATTCCAGGTAATGACAAATTCCAAAGACCGGAGCAAAGGGGAATTAACGCAGGATGGCATTATTAATCAAAGAAGGTCTCAGATATAGAAAATAAAAATGCATGCAATATCATAAGAAATATGAATGCAATACCAAAACAAAGAGTAAAATTTTCAATGGAAAAAAAGGAAGAGAGTAAGGTAAATAACATAAGTAAGGAATGTAATTTGTGAGTGTGGCATCCAGAGAATTAATATTAGGAAACAAAGAAACGGCAGGCTTCATTTACCGCCATTGTGTTTGCATGATGGGCTATTTCCAACGGCATGGAAGACTTGTAAAAATCCCAATCATGAGAGACAAAATTTTGGGAACCCTCACGGGACTAAAGGTATACATGTCTCCAGGACCCAATGGCATGCATCAAAGGTTTTAAAGGAATTAGCTGCAGAGATGGCGGACCACCGATTGAAGTTTTTCAAATTCAATAGGTTCCATGAGGGTAGCAGTGGATTAGAAAACGTCAAATATGACTCCCATGTTCAATAAGGTGGGAAGACAAAAGGCAGGAGACTGTGGGCTAGGTTGTTTAACAACTATTCCTGATAAGATGTGAAAGTCAGTCAGCAAAGAGGAAATAGCTCATCATTTAGGAAAGCTTAATATAATCAAGCCAAATCAACACGGCTTCGTGAAAGACAACACATTTTTGACAAATTCATTTGAGTTCTGTTGGCAATCGCAATCATCTTCCCACAAATGAAGCTGCAAAATTGATCCTTAACCAATGTTTGTTGAGCTATGCAATCGATTGAGGAGAATTTTTATGACATTATTGATATTCCATTGACTCATTCACACTGTCCTCTAACTGCTTGCCTATTCTCATTCATGTAAAATATTTAGGAATTTGATATGGTGTATATTTGGGTATCATTCATGCCACTGCTTCTGAATAACTGCTCTTCCTAGTTGTGGACCATCAATTCTGGAGCCTCAAGTAATCACCCAATCTCAATGCCTTTAACAAAGTCACAATGTGTTATCCAAGCACTCCCTTTTCCATAAACTCATTCGACTTTGAAAGGATAGGATTGTATGATGTCAATGTGCCAACAGAACTGTGAGTTCCCGCAAGGACATAACCTTACCATGGATCACCATTTCACAAGGATGTGCAACAGCTGAAATTCAACTTAAAGCTTCCACATTCTGATTGCATCTTTTCGCTCTTGTACTACAGAATGTAATCAATATTAATGCCCATTTCTCGCATTAGCTGAGGCCATCTGACATATAGATTCACTAGAAATGGCAAAGACCTTGGTTCAATCCTGACCTCAAGGACTGTCTAAGTGTGTTTGTATATTCTCTCTGTGACTGCGTGGGTTTCCACCATGTACTTTGGTTTCCTCATTCATGCCAAAGATATGTGGATTAGTAGGTTGAGTGGACATTATAAATTGGCCCTAGTGTGTGGGTGAGTGATAGAAACTGGGGGGTGGGGGAGCTGAAGAGAATGTGAGGAGAAATTTAAAAATGACATAAATGTAGGATTAGTGTAAAGTAGGTGGTTGATGGTTGGTGAGGATTTGATGAGCTGAAGTGGCTATTTCCAAATTCATACTTCTCCATGACTCTCATGAGTGCACATGGGGTAATGTGGCCAGAGCCTGGGGGTCCAGACTGTGGCTGGGGTTGAGGTCCAGAACTCCTGGGGTCAGGAAGGTGGGTACATGTGTGTCTGGAGAGGGAGACCAAAGTGCTGGTATATTTCCAACTCCCTTGAAACTCACTGGACATATTTAAGAATGTATTATATACTGTGTAACACACAAACAACATGAAATAAAATAATGTTTAGATTGTAATTAACGTAATATCCAATAATCTGGAAAATCTTTCAATCTTGCACTACCAAGTGTGCCAAATTATTGGAATGCTGCTATAAATGCTACTATAAATAAAACTGAAATAAAGAACGGATATCAGCAGTGGTGACCTTGACACCACTGGGTTGTAAAATCTCTCTGGAGCACCAATGTGCTTTAGTGGAGCAAATCTGCGGCCTTAACTGGTGCGTTCTGATCACCTTATTATGAGAAGATTGTGATGCTTTGGAGTGGGTGCAGAAAAGGTTTACCAGAATGTTGCCTGGACTAAAGGTATTATTAGCTATAAGGAGAGGTTGGACAAACATAGTTTATTTCCTCCAGAATATCAGATGCTGAGGGGAGACCTAATAGAAGTATATAAAATTCTGAGAGCCGCAGATAAGGATTGACAGTCAGAACCTTTATCCCAGGGTGGAAATATCAAAGACTAGAGAACATAGGTTTAAGGTGAGAGGGGGAAAGTTTAAAGGAGATCTGCGGAGTACATATTTTTTACACAAAGGGTGATGGATGCATGGAATGCACTGCCAGACATAATGATGGGGGCAGATATGATAGTGGGATTTAAGAGACCTTTGGATAGGCATATGGAAATGCAGGGAATGGAGGGATGTAGATCACGTGCAGGCAAGGATTAGTTTAAGGGCATCATGCCCAGCATGCACATTGGGGGCCTAAGTACTGTACTGTTCCATGTTCTTTGTGTCTCCAGACCTACCTATGTAGTTAACAACCTATTTACTTCTGACAATTAGGGATAGGCAATAAATGGAAGCACTGCCAGCTACAACTACATCCAATGTATGAGTGAAAATAGACTTGCTCAAGTATGTGACACCCAGAAATTTCTGATTACGCTCACTATTGGTACACAAGTGACACTCCCAGCTTGTTCGCATAATGAAGTTGTTTACCATGATAGGACATTCAATTGAATCTTGAATTCATGCTTACCTTTTCTATGCTCTATATTAAATAGTTAAGTGTATCAATATAACATGTGCACACATTTCTGATTGTGTGTGTGGTGATGTGACACTCCCACAGAAGGGTCCCAGGCTTACTTTATGCTTGCATGCACTAAACAAAGAATTGTGTGTGGTTGTTTGCTCTAATGATGGCACAAACTTAGTGGAGATAAATTGAAATAGGATAAATTTAAAGATGGTGTATATGGGCAAATGGAGATATGCATCTTCTGGGAAGAGAGATTAGTTAAAAGAGAAGAAACAAAGGGGACTGTATAATCGCCTTCAGCTGACTTTTGGATCGCTAATTGCCTCAGACGTGATCTCGTTAGTGCAGAATTAGGCTGCAGCTGCACCTGGTAACTCATTTTCCGAGTTAACCGCCTGGGAAATGAACAGGGTGTTTATGCACAGGATGGAGATAGAGGGGTTTCTCAGGATTTGAGATTGATCTCACAGGGGTCTGGTTTTGCAAGGAAATCTCCCACAGGCGAGGTATATCCCTTCACAAACATCCATCCATTTTGGGAATACCTGCTGGGTCTCAAGTCCAGCAATGGATTGACAGTTTGTGCAGCACAATGGTGTGGTGATCTACTGGTTGTGCAGTCCAGGGGAACTGTGATTTCACTTTCTGTGCCCTTAATGTACTGTAACTGGATTAGCCTCACATTAATTCATTGTTTTTTTCTGCAGATGTGAAATCTTGCACGACAAGCTCCCATAATCAGCAAGGAGAAGTATGTTATGATTAGTTATTCAACCGTTATGATTATGGCATCACTGGCATTGCCAGCACATATTGTCTCTGATTTCCCCAGAGAAGATAGTAGGGAGGCACTGTTGAATTGCTACAGTCTTTCTGGTGAAAGTACTCCCAAAGTTTAGTTTAGTTTAGTTTAGACATACAGTGCAGAAACAGGTCCTTCGGCCTACCGAATTCGTGATCCCCACACACTAACACTATCCTACACACACTAGGGACAATTTATATTTATACCAAGCCAATTAGCTTATTAACCTGTATGTCTTTGGAGTGTGGGAGGAAACTGGAGCTTGCCCACGTACTGTAGGTCACGGGGAGAACGTACAAACTCCGTACAAATAAGCTCCCGTGGTCAGGATCAAATCTGGGTCTTTGGCATTGTAAGGCATCAACTCTACCGCTGAGCCATTATGGAATGAGTCAGAACAATGATAATGAAGGACCCGTACACGCTACAGCTACCGTGTGCCGGGAGTAGAAGGAATGAACTTCTAGTTTGAAGGTTTGGGTGTCAATGAAACAGGTGAACCAGACTGATTCCTGGGATGTCAGGACTGTCTTATGAAGAAAGACTGGATAGACTTGGTTTATACTCTCTAGAATTTAGGAGATTGAGGGGGGATCTTAAAGAAACTTACAAAATTCTTAAGGGGTTGGACAGGCTAGATGCAGGAAGATTGCTCCCGATGTTGGGGAAGTCCAGGACAAGGGGTCACAGCTTAAGGATAAGGGGGAAATCCTTTAAAACTGAGATGAGAAGAACTTTTTTCACACAGAGAGTGGTGAATCTCTGGAACTCTCTGCCACAGAGGGTAGTCGAGGCCAGTTCATTGGCTATATTTAAGAGGGAGTTAGATGTGGCCCTTGTGGCTAAGGGGATCAGAGGGTATGGAGAGAAGGCAGGTACGGGATACTGAGTTGGATGATCAGCCATGATCATATTGAATGGCGGTGCAGGCTCAAAGGGCCGAATGGCCTACTCCTGCACCTAATTTCTATGTTTCTATGTTTCTAGGTGCTTTGTCCTGGATGCAGTTGACCACTTTGAGCTTTTGGAGCTATACTATCCTAGGTAAATGTTCTGTATTCTGGGCTACTCCTGTCATGTGCCTTGTACATAGTAGAAAGGCCTTGGCATTTCAAGAGGTGCAAAAGGATGCGTACATGACCTCTGAGATAAACTTTGCTGTATTCGTGTGACTGGTCCAGATGGTTACTGGTCATCGATGATCCCAGGATGTTGATTGTGGGCAACTGGATAGTGATCATGAAATTGTATGTCAAGGGTAGATGGCAAAACTTTCTCTTGTTGGTGGTGGGTACTACCGGGCTGTTCTGTGGAGTGGTTTGTTACTTGACCCTTATCTCTCATGTCTTGTTGTTTAGGTCTTGCTACATGCAGGCGTGGATTGATTGATTTGCTGAGAAGTTGTGTAATGTTGCATTGGGTCTCGGATGATTGACCTCCAATAACCACAACTATCCAAACTGCCAGAATAATTTCCCATTGATTTCACTTTTCTTGATGCCCCATATGGATAAATGTTGCCTTGATGTCAAAGGCAGCCACACTTCTCACCTCGTCTCTGGAATTCAGCTCTTTGGTCTGTGCATGGACCAAGGTGGTGATGAGGAATGAGGACTGGAACTGAATGGCCCTAATGAAATCCAAAATGGGCATTGGTGAGTAGGTTATCGATGAGCAAATGTTGCTTGATAGCATTGTTGATGATGGCTTCTATCCTTTTCCTGATGATTGATTGGGTGGTAATTAGATGAATTGGAATTGTCCGATTTTTTTGTGAGCAAGTCAAACCTGGCCAATTTTACACCTGTTGAATATATGGCAGTGCCATATCTCTCCTGGAATGGCTTGGCTACAAATGCAACTACTTTTGGAGTGCAGGCCTTTACAAGCACAGCTGTCATGTTATCAAGTGCGGTGGCCTTTGCTGTATTCAGTGCTTTCAGCCATTTCTTGACATGAATTAATTGAATTGCCTATAGACTGGCTTCAGTGGTGCAACACAGATTGTCTGCTTGGCAGTTAAGGCTGAACATGGTTATGTATGTTTCAACCTCGTCTCCAGCATCGCATGTTGGGCCAGATAGAGAATGGGTGGCTCTATCCTGAACACACTGGGATGGATGAGCTTATAGTTTCCAGACAGACAACAGAGTATGGACATAAAATGCTGGAGTAACTCAGCGGGTCAGGCAGCACCTCTCGGGAGAAGGAATGGGTGACTTTTCGGGTTGAGACCCTTCTTCAGCAGTCTGAAGAAGGGTCTCGACCCAAAATGTCACCCATTCCTTCTCTCCAAAGATGCTGCCTGACCCACTGAGTTACTCCATCATTTTGTGTCTACCTTCGATTTAAAACAGCATCTGCATTTTTTTCCGACATAAAGAGTATGGACGTTTGGCTCTAAAAGTGACAAGAGTTACTTATGTTTCCTCACAGCAAACCTCGCAGTAGGGATACGTCGGCTACACAACCTTCTGAGCAAAACCAGGAATCTACTGCTTCTCCACACAAATCCTCTACTGGCGGTGCACTGCCATCTACTGGTAATATGCACTTTCTGCTGGTGGAGATTTACTGGGTGTGCCTGACATGGGTGTGTGTGTATGTACACTGTATGTGGCACACAAGAGTGAGTTTGTATACCTTTACTTATTCAAGTAAGGTGACTGAGTATTTATGTACATGCATGTATGCATGTAGGTGAGGGTTCTTGCATATAAATGTCACTGTGAGCCAAGGATGTCTTAACGCATGGGCACGCTGGGCAGTTGCCCGGGGCCCCACGAGCATAGGGGCCTCATGCTAATCTATGTATGTTGTGACTTACTGTCAATAAATAAATACTGGATTGAAAGCACGGATTCATCAACTGAATGAGTTCGCCATCTATGTCCCCTGTGCTGGACACAGCCTGAACTCGGTGGGTGTAAAAGCAGCGGAGTGTTGTCTACAGACTGTAACATTCTTTGACTTTGTTCAATGTCTGTATTCCGCCGGAAGATCCACCTCTTCAATCATAAATTCCTGGCCCACCTTAACTCCACCAAGGATCTGAAATTATCCCGCCTCCAGGCTGCTACCGCCGCCGACACTCCACGACTCGACCGCCCGCAGGCTCCGGGCCCCAACTCTGGCCTGCATCGCCTGCCCGAGTCCCGCGACGCCATCTTGGCCACGAGGAACGCCTCCAGTACTCACTAGGACGCCGCCTTCACCGACCTCCACGTCGATGCTGCCGCCGACCCTCACCTGCCTACCGATGGCGTCCAGCCTTGCCGCTTCAACGGTAACTCGGACTTTCTCCCCCTCGCTGATTTCTCCGACCCTCGCTGCCCCCCGGGACCGCCTAACCTCATCGCCGCACCGGGCCCATCCGACATCGCCGTTGCACTGGGCCCGCCGAACATCACAGCCGCACCCGGCCTACCCAACATCGCCGCCGAACCGGACCTACTCAACATACCCGCCGGACCGGGGCTCGCCGAACATGGCCGCCGCAACGCACCAGACTCATCTCGCCACCTCACCGGGTTGGCCGACCCGCGCGGCCCCACCGACCATCCGCCCACCGGGACCTCCCATGCATCGCCCGCGGACCCCGACTCCACTGCCCACGGACTCCCACCATCGGTTCCGCCGACCCTCGCCACTGCACCCCCCTCCAGCAGCCCACAGCCGTCGCCTTACCTGGAGCCTGGACTCTGCACTGGGCCTGAAGCCTCCACACTGCTAACTCCCACTCTCCTGGGTTTGACTCTACTGGGTCCTAGTGTAGTCTGCCCAGCTTTGTTAACCTCAGTGGCTGTTCCACTGAGTCTTCCCCATCCCCCTCTAACTATGTGACCCCTGCTCTTCCCCACCCACACTACAGCCCCTCTCACCCCCCCCCCCACCCCCTGACCACCCACCACCCCCCCACCACCCACCACCCGCCTCCACCACACATCGCCTCGTCCCCAGTCCACCCACCTGCCTTCCTCTGGCCCCAACCCCCCTCCCTGCCGGGGGTTCACCCCCCCCCCCCCCCCCGACCTCCCCCTCTCCCCCACCGAACGGTCTGTCCTCAGCAGAGGTCTTACCTTTGTCTCCCTCCGTCCCCACCTCAATGAGTTCCGCGCCCATCATGACTTGGAGCTCTTCTACCGTCGCCTCTGCCTCACAGCGTACTTCCATGGGAAGGAGTCCTCGCCCCCCCATTGATGACCCCTTTTCCCATCTCCAACGCACCCCTTCCTCGAGGAACCCCCCTCGTGGCCCCCCGGCTTTGGAACTCTTTATCCAATGCCGTCGCGACATCAACCGCCTCAACTTCTCCACTCCCCTGTCTCACTCCAATCTCTCCCCCCCTGAACGCACTGCCATCAACTCACTCCGCAACAACCCAGATTGGGTTATCAAACAAGCCGACAAAGGAGGTGCCGTGGTAGTCTGGCGCGTCGATCTCTACAAAGCTGAGGCCACTCTCCAACTCTCGACACCTCCTCCTACTTACCCCTGGACTATGACCCCACTGACGAGCACCAGGCCACCATCTCTAGCACCATCACGGACTTCATCAACTCCCATGCCCTGCCCGACTGAGCCTCCAACCTCATCGTTCCCCAGCCCCGCACAGCCCGATTTTACCTTCTCCCCAAAATCCACAAACCTGACTGTCCCGGTAGACCCATTGTCTCTGCCTATTCGTGCCCCACGAACTCATTTCCACATACCTTGACTCCATCCTATCCCCCTTGGTTAAATCCCTCCCTACCTATGTTCAAGACACCTCAGACACTCTCCGCCGTCTCCTCACATTCCATTCTCTAGGCACTCACCCCCTTATCTTCACCATGGACGTCCAGTCACTCTACACCTCCATCCCCCACCAGGATGGCCTCAAAGCCCTCCGGTTCTTCCTCGACCAGAGGAGCAACCTATACCCGGCCACTGACACTCTCCTCCGCTTAGCGGAGCTGGTCCTTACCCTCAATAACTTCACGTTTGACTCCTCCCATTTCCTCCAAATACAAGGCGTAGCTATGGGCACATGCATGGGCCCCAGCTACGCCTGCCTCTTTGTCGGGTACGTCGAACAATCCTTGTTCAATACGTACCAGGGCCCCATCCCCGAACTCTACCTCCGTCACATCGACGACTGCTTTGGTGCCACCTCCTGCACCCACACACAACTGACTGACTTCATCCACTTCACCACCAACTTCCATCCAGCACTCAAATACACCTGGACTATTTCCGACACTTCCCTACCATTCCTTGACCTCACTATCTCCATCGCAGGTGATAGACTTCTGACCGACATCCACTATAAACCTACTGACTCCCATGGCTATCTGGACTACACTTCTTCCCACCCTGCTTCCTGTAAGGACTCCATCTCCTACTCCCAATTCCTCCGTCTACGCCGCATCTGCTCCCAGGATGAGGCGTTCCACACCAGGGCATCTGAAATGTCCTAATTCTTCAGGGAACGGGGGTTCCCTTCCTCCACCATAGATGAGGCTCACACCAGGGTCTCTTCCATACCTCGTAACACTGCTCTCTCTCCCCATCCCCCCACTCGCAACAAGGGCAGAGTCCCCCTAGTCCTCACCTTTCACCCCACCAGCCGTCACATACAACAAGTAATCCTCCGTCAGTTTCGTCACCTCCAACGTGACCCCACCACTCGCCATATCTTCCCATCTCCCCCCATGTCTGCCTTCCGCAAAGACCGCTCCCTCCGTAACTCCCTTGTCAATTATTCCCTTCCCTCCCTTACAACCCCCTCCCCGGGCACTTTCCGTTGCAACCGCAAGAGATGCAACACCTGTCCCTTTACCTCCCCCCTCGACTCCATTCAAGGACCCAAGCAGTCGTTCCAGGTGCGACAGAGGTTCACCTGTATCTCCTCCGACCTCATCTATTGCATCCGCTGCTCTAGATGTCAGCTGATCTACATCGGTGAGACTAAGCGGAGGCTGGGCGATCGTTTCGTCGAACACCTCCGCTCGGTCCGCAAGAACCTACCTGACCTCCCAGTGGCTCAGCACTTCAACTCCCCCTCCCATTCCCCGTCCGACCTCTCTGTCCTGGGTCTCCTCCATGGCCAGAGTGAGCAACACCGGAAATTGGAGGAACAGCACCTCATATTCCGCTTGGGGAGTCTGCATCCAGCGGGCATGAACATTGAATTCTCCCAATTTTGTTAGCCCTTCCTCAGCCCTCGGGCTGTTTCCTCCCATCCCTCAGCCCTCGGGCTCCTCCTCCTCCTTTTTCATTTCTTCTCCCCGCCACCCCCCATCAGTCTGAAGAAGGGTTTCGGCCCGAAACGTTGCCTATTTCCTTCGCTCCATAGATGCTGCTGCACCCGCTGTGTTTCTCCAGCATTTTTTTGTACCTTCGATTTTCCAGCATCTGCAGTTCCTTCTTAAAAACTCTGTATTCCTTTTTCTCTGCTTCTACACATCAATGGAATGTTCTGGCATCATCCTTAGGAAAAAATGTTGTGTTCAAGCGCCTGTCTGACACGAGATGGTCGACACATTTTGATGCTGTTCATGCTCTGTATGGGGGTTTTGAGAAAATTAAACATGCACTGGATTCTGTATCAGCTGTCACTGAACAGGAACACTGAACAAGGCAGGAGGATTGAGCGAGGAAATGGAGAACCTGGAAACTATCTTTCTCACAATTCTTTGGAATGGCATTCTTGAAAGAGTGAACAAAACGAGTAAGGTCCTGCAGTCAGAGGATGTGAACATACTTGTTGCCATGAATCACCTTGAGTCTCTGAAAACCTATCTTCAGGAAATTGGAGACAAATTTAGTGAATACGAATTGAAAGCCAGGAGTAGGCGTCCAGATTCAGATTATAGCGATGTGACAAAACGGGAACGAATGCGAAGTGTGCGTCTTACTAGATATGACAGATCAGAAGAAGAGGATCAAAATAATTTCGGACAACTTGAAATCTGTGTTTCCCAATGTTGTAATTGCACTGAGAGTGTTCATGTGCATGATGGTGACCAACTGTGCAGGAGAAGGATCATTTTCAAGACTGAAACTTATTAAAAAAATCAGCTTCACAGCACAATGGGTTAGCAACGTTTGAACTGGCTTTCATTTTATCGACCATTTCCATTTTTATTCCTGTGAGTGGTTGTGTAGGTAGGGGCTCCAGTGCACTGTTTTGCCCGGATGCCTATAATGCTGTTAAGACAGCCCTGCTGTGAGCCAGAGTCTGAGTGGTCCACACTGACCCCTTGTGGAATCGGCAGTGTCAAGACACAGGTACATCAGAGAATTTATCAACAAAATCACTGTTAAGTCGTCCTTAATTCCACGGGATTGTCTGAGATTATTAAAGTCTATTTTCGCAGATTTTTCAGTGATAAGAGATAGGTAGGTTGAAGCAATGGCTCATAGAATGAAAATAAGCAAACATGGAAAATTGTTCTCGACATTACATAATAGCATAACCACTAGTTCTCTAATCTGCCCATTAATGTCCACCTTTAGAGTATATCTCCTACATTAAAGCTAATTCCTCTCACACTTTGAGGTTTACAATACATTGATTTTTTTTCCTTCTAGCACCTTAACCTCTCCCATTGAAGCCATCCATTTGACATGTGGACTTTCCCATCTGAGGGTGAACCCACGGAAAGTAGTTGGCCTGGAGGAAATCCTTAACCACATCCTTAGGAACTGCACGGACCAACTAGCAGGAAAGTTCATGGTCATCTTTAATTTCTTCGTAATCCGTTCTGAGATACCCACCTGCTTCAGGAAGACCACTATCATTGTGGTGTCAAGCAAAAGTAGGATCCCATACCTTAATGACAACCATACAGTGGTCTTGACATCCACCATTATGGAGTGCTTCGAGAGGTTGGTTATGGCACACGTTAAATTCAGCCTACCAAGCAACCTCGATCTACGGCAGTTTGCCTGCCAACACAACAGGTCCATGGCTGATGACATCTCCCTGACCCTATACTTATCATTGGAACACCTGGATAAGAAGGACACCAATATCAGACTCCCTATTCATGGACTACAGCTCGGCTTTCAATATAATTATACCAACCAAACTCATCTCCAAAATTGTGGAACTTGGCATCAGCACTCTCCTCTGCAACCAGATCCCCAACTTACTGACCAACAGACCACAATCAGTGAGGAAAGATGACAAACCATCTACTACGATAATCCTCAACACGGGTGCCCTGCAAGGATGTGTTCTCAGTCCTCATACTATACATACACTCATAACTCCGTATCCAAATAAATCCAACTCAATTGGCAGAAGATACCACTGTAGTCAGATATCAAATAATGACAAGATGGAGTTTGGAAACCTCATAACCTGGTGCACTGTCAACAACCTCTCCCTCAATGTCAGCAAGACAAAGGAGATTGTGATTGACCTCACGAAGTGAAGCAGTACACACACCCTGCTACATTGATGGCTCCGAAGTTGAGATGGTTGACAAAACCTGGACCCACTGCAGTTCGCTTACCGCCAGAACAGATCAACGGTGGATGCGATCTCGCTGGCCCTCCACTCGGCTCTGGACCACTTGGACAACAAAAACTCATATGTCAGGCTGTTATTGATCGATTACAGCTCGGCATTTAACACAATCATCCCATCCAAGCTGGTTACCAAACTCGCAGAACTGGGTCTCTGCGCATCCCTCTGCAATTGGATCCTCGACTTTCTCATTCACAGACCACAGTCTGTTCATATTGGTGGAAATGTGTCAGCCTCGATAACAATCAGCATGGGAGCACCTCAAAGCTGCGTGTTCAGCCCCCCTGCTGTACTCACTCTATACTCATGACTGCGTAGCCAGTCACAGTGCGAACTCCATCATCAAGTTCGCTGACGACACCACTGTTGTGGGACGTATCACTGATGGGGTTGAGTCAGAGTATAGAAGAGAGATCGAGCAACTGTCCATATGGTGCCAGCGCAATAACCTGGCCCTCAACACCAGCAAAACCAAGGAACTGATTGTGGACTTTGGAAGGAGTAGGAGGGGGACCCACAGCCCCATTTATATCAACGGGTCGATGGTTGAAAGGGTCAAGAGCTTCAAATTCCTGGGCGTGCACATCTCTGAAGATCTTTCCTGGTCCGAGAACACTAATGCAGAAATCAAGAAAGCTCATCAGCGCCTCTACTTCCTGAGAAGATTACGGAGAGTCAGTTTGTCAAGGAGGACTCTCTCTAACTTCTACAGGTGCACAGTAGAGAGCATGCTGACCGGTTGCATCGTGGCTTGGTTTGGCAACTTGAGCGCCCTGGAGAGGAAAAGACTACAAAAAGTAGTAAACATTGCCCAGTCCATCATCGGCTCTGACCTTCCTTCCATCGAGGGGATTTATCACAGTCGCTGCCTCAAAAAGGCTGGTAGTATCATCAAAGACCCACAACATCCTGGCCACACACTCATCTCCCTGCTACATTCAGGTAGAAGGTACAGGAGCCTGAAGACTGCAACAAACAGGTTCAGGAATAACTACTTCCCCACAGCCATCAGACTATTAAACCTGGCTTGGACAAAACTCTGATTATTACTAACCCATTATCTGTTATTTGCACTTTATCAGTTTATTTATTCTTTTTTTTTTCTTTTTTTTTTTTTTTTTTAATTTTTAATTTATTAGAAGTGAGTACAATGCATTGGTACAAAAACGATGTTAACATATTACATTCTCTGTACAACTTCCCTTTTTTTTTTTTAAGAGAGAAGTGAGACAGGAGAGAAGAAAAAGAGGTTGTGAAAAGTGAAGAATAGATTAGTGAGCGTGGGTGAAAAACCAATAAAGAAAAAGTGAAAGAGAAGGAATAAGTGAAGAAGGAAAGCAGGAGGGAGATTATTCCATTGCCACAGTAAGATGGTTTTTTTTAAATATTCTAAATCATCTTTCACCCATACCTGAAACTGTTGGTTTTCATGATACTATGTCACCACATGAATCCAAGAAATCAATAAATGGGGACCAACTCCTTAAGAATAGGTCTTGTTTGTCTATTAGGAGGAATCTCATTTCTTCCAAATGTGCTGTGTCCAGCATATTACTGATCCACATTTTAAATGTTGGTATATTAGCATTTTTCCAAAATGTAAGTATGTTTTTTTGCTGTTATTAACCCATAATTGAAAAATGAGTTTTGGTGTTTATTTAATTTGTTCCCATCTCCACTTACTCCAAATATAATCATTTCAGTGTTAGGTTCCATTTTTGTCTTAAATAACTTTGAGAATATATCAAATATATCACACCAAAATTTATAAAGTTTTGAACAAGAGACAAATGAGTGCGTAATATTGGCATTTTGAGAAAGACATTTATCACAAATGGGAGAAATATTTGGATAAAATTGATTCAACTTAGTTTTGGAATAATATAATCTGTAATATTTTAAATTGAATTAAGTTATGTCTAGCATTGATCGAACATTTATGTATATGTATCAAATATTTTTCCCATGTTTCTTTTGAGATTTTTATCATTAATTCTTTTTCCCAGTCTTCTCTAATTGCCTCTGTTGATGGTAATTCTATATTTAAAATACTGTTATACAAGTATGATATTAATTTTGTTGACTCCGCATTGATATTCATTACTTCTTCCAGTGGGTCTAAAATTATACTTTGGAATCTTGGTATATATTTCTTCATAAAGTCACATACCTGTAGGTATTTAAAATATTGATTATTATTCAATTTAAATTTTGATTTTAGTTGTTGAAATGATAATAAATTTCCCAAATCATACAAATCACCTACCTTTTTAATTCCCACTTTTTCCCATTGTTTATATGTTTTATCCATACCAGATGGTTTAAATAATGGGTTATTCACTATTGGTGTTAACACTGATAAATTTCTTAATTTTCAAGTTAATTTTATTTATTTCCAGTATTTTGTATAATTGGATTCTTCTTATATAACATATTATTTAGCTTTATTGGGGGAAAAATGATCGCTCCTAGATCGTAGGGGGCGCAATCCTCTTTCTCCATTCTTATCCATTCCAACTGTTGAGCAGAACTGTCCAACCAATAAATTATATTTTTAATATGTACTGCCCAATAATAGTATAGAAAATTAGGTAATGCAAACCCCCCCACCCCTTTGGGTTTGCACAAGTGATTTATTTTAATTCTATGTGCTTTATAATCCCAAATAAAATTAAAAATATTCAAGTCTAATTTAAAAAAAGAAGTGTTTTGGTATATATATCGGTATAGATGGGAATAAATATATTATTTGTGGTAGCGCTATCATTTTTATAGCGTTTATTCTGCCGATTAGTGACAGTGGGAGCGTTCTCCAAAATTTAATCAGTGAATCAAATGTATTTAATAATGGTATAAAATTAGCATTAAATAATGATTTATATCTTCTAGTAACTTGAATACCCAAATACTTAAATTTTTCCGTTGCAATTTTAAATGGAAATTTTAATAGGTGATTCGCTTTCTGGGGTTTTAATGACATAATTTCACTTTTATTCCAATTTATTCTATAACCGGAGAAAGAGCCAAATTCCTCTATTAGATTTAATAGATTCGGGATGCTCGTTTGGGAGTTTGTAATATATAAAAGTATATCATCTGCATATAGTGATATTTTATTAATAGTATCCTTAGTATTATATCCCTGAATATCCGGATGCCTTCTTATCCTTTCAACAAGCGGCTCTATCATAAGTGCAAATAGCAGGGGTGATAAAACACAGCCCTGCCTATTGCCCCTCGATAATTGAAATTTTGAAGATAATATATTATTAGTTAGTATTCTTGCCATTGGTTTATCATATAGTAATTTAACCCGTCTGATAAAATTCTCTCCCATATTAAATTTTTGGAGTACTTTGTATAAATACTGCCATTCTACCTGATCAAATGCTTTCTCTGCATCCAGAGATATAACTGACAAGTCTTCCTTTTCCGTTTTGTATGAATACATTATATTAAAAAGGCGTCTCAAATTGTTAGATGATTGTCTTTTAGGTATAAACCTCGTTTGGTCCGGATTTATCGATTTATTAATATATTTACTCAATCTTCTTGCTAAATTTCTTGCTAAAAGTTTCTGATCTGTATTTAGGAGTGATATGGCTCTATATGAGCCCGGTTCTTCTAAGTCCTTATCTTTTTTAGGTATTAACGTAATTGTGGATTCGGCTAATGTTTCTGGTAATTTATTTTCGGTAAAGGCATATTTATATAACTTAAATAACCGTGGTACCATTAACTCCTGGAAACCTTTATAGAATTCATTATTAAAACCATCTGGTCCTGGCGTTTTCCCATTTTTCAGCTCTTTTATTGTTTCACTTATTTCTTCCCTTGTGATCTGTTTATTTATTCATGTGTGCATATATTTATATTATGGTATATGGACACACTAATCTGTTTTGTAGTAAATGCCTACTATGTCCTGTGTGCTGAAGCAAAGCAAGAATTTCATTGTCCTATACAGGGACACATGACAATAAACTTACTTGAACTTGAGCTTGAAAGCGTCAAATTCTTCCCCATAAATATCACCAGCAATTTGTCCTGGACCAGCCAAATCAGTTGAGGCCAAGATATCACACCAACACCTCTACTGTTTTTAAGAAGGCTGAGAAAGTTCAGCATGTCCCCAACAACCCACACTAACTTCTACAGATGCACTGTGGAAAGCATTTTATCGGGATGCATCACAGCATGGTTTGTGAACAGCTCTATCCAAGACTGCAAGAAACCGCAGAGTTCTGGACATAGCCCAGACCATCATGCAAAACCAACCTCCCTTCCAATGACTCTATCTACACCAGACTGTCTTGACAAGGCCGCCAGCAAAACTAACAGCCAGTCTCGCCTCAGTCACTCCCTCTTTTCCATTCTACCATCAAGTAAGATGTAGTGCATTCAGAAAGTTTGCAGATCACTTCACCTTTTCCACATTTTGTTACGTTACAGCCTTATTCTAAAATGGATTAAAATAAAATTTATATCATCAATCTACACACAATATCCCATAATAAAAAAGCAAAAACAGGTGTATAAAAATTTTTGCAAAGTAATTAAAAAGAAATAACTGAAATATCACCTTTACATAAGTATTCAGACCCTTTACTCAGTACTTTGTTGAGGCACCTTTGGCAGCAATTACTGCCTCAAGTCTTCTCGGGTATGACCCTACAAGCTTGGCGCACCTGTATTTGGGTAATTTCTCCCATTCTTCTCTGCAGATCCTCTAAAACTCTGTCAGGTTGGATGGGGAGCGTCGATGCAGCGCTATTTTCAGGTCCCTCCAGAAATGTTCGATCGGGTTCAAGTCCAGGCTCTGGCTGGGCCACTCAAGGACATTCACAGACTTGTCACTAAGCCACTCCTGCATTGTCTTGGGTGAGGGCTTAGGGTCGTTGTCCTGTTGGAAGGTGAACCTCCACCCCAGTCTGAGGCCCAGAATGCTCTGGAGCAGGTTTTCATCAAGGATCTCTCTGTACTTTGCTCCGTTCATCTTTCCCTCACTCCTGACTAGTCTCTCAGTTCCTGCCACAGAAAAACATCCCCACAGCATGATGCTGCCCCCACCACGCTTCACCGTGATGAGCGGTGCCTGGTTTCTTCCAGACGTGATGATTGGCATTCAGGCCAAAGAGTTCAATCTTGGTTTCATCAGACCAGAGAATCTTGTTTCTCATGGTCTGATAGTCCTTTAGGTGCCTTTTGGCAAACTCCAAGCAGGCTGTCATGTGCCTTTTACTGAGGAATGGCTTCCGTCTGGCCACTCTACCATAAAAGCATAATTGGTGTAGTGCTGCAGATATAGTTGTCCTTCTGGAAGGTTCTCCCATATCCACAGGGGACCTCTGGAGCTCTGTCAGAGTGACCATCGTGTACTTGGTCACCTCCCTGACCAAGAACCCGATTGCTCAGTTTGGCCGGGCGGTTAGGTCCAAAGTTCCAAAGTTCTTCCATTTAGGAATGATGGAGGCCACTATGCTCTTCGGGACATGCAATGCTGCATAAATTGTTTTATACCATTCCGCAGATCTGTGGCTCGACACAATCCTGTCTCGGAAGTCTACGGACAATTCCTTCATCTTCATGGCTTGGTTTTTGCTCTGACATGCACTGTCAACTGTGGGACCTTATATATACAGGTGTGTGCCTTTCCAAATAATGTACAATCAATTTAATTTACCACTGGTGGACTTCAATCAAGTTGTAGAAACATCTCAAGGATAATGAATGGAAATAGGATGAACCGAAGCTCAATTTTGAGTGTCATAGCAAAGGGTCTGAATACTTATGTAAATGTGATATTTCAGTTATTTCTTTATAATTACTTTGCAAAAAAGTCTAAACACCTGTTTTCGTTTCTTAATTCTGGGGTATCATATGTAGATTGATGATAAAAAATAATTTAATCCATTTTAAAATAAGGCTATAACGTAACAAAATGTGGATAAAGTGAAGGGGTCTGGATACTTTCTGAATGCACTGTACAGAGATGTGGAGATGCATACCTCCAAATTCAGGAGCAGCCTTTTCCCAGCTGTTATCAACAGAGAGCATACTGTCTGGTTGCATCGTGGCCTAGTTCGGCAACTTGAACGTCCAGGAGTGGAAAAGATGGCAAAAAGTTGTAAACACTGTCCAGGCCATCACCGGCTCTGATCTCCCCACCATCGAAGGGATCTATCGTAGTCGCTGCCTCAAAAAGGCAGCCAACATCATCGAAGAGCCACACTATCCTGGCCACACACTCATCTCATCACTGCCATCAGGAAGAAGGTACAGAAGCCTGAGAACTGTAACGTTCAGGTTCAGGAACAGCTTCTTCTCTGCAGCCATCAGGCTATTAAACACCACAACCTCATAAGCTATGAACTACAATTAGACTATTATTATTATTATTATTATTATTATTATTATTGCACTGTTATTGTTTGTTCTTTTTTTATCTGAGTTTTTGTTATATTATTTATTATGATTACATATTCTGTTGTGCTGCAGCAAGTAAGAATGTCATTGTTCTATCTGGGACATATGACAATAAAACACTCTTGACTCTTGACTTGACTCTTGAATTGAACTGTCCTCTCACCAGCTAGAATGTGGTCCTGACTTCCCATCTACCTCATTGAAGTCCTTTAAATTATCTTTAATTGGACTTTATCTTGCAACTAAATGTTGTATCCTTTTTCCTTTAACCGTACTCTGTGGAATGCTTGATTGTAATCATGTATAGTCTTTTCTTTAACTGGATAGCACACAGCACAAAGGTTTACACTGTACCTCAGTCCACATGACAATAATAAACTGAACTAAACTAAACTGAACCTTAATACCTTTAGTATTCCTGAGGTCCTCCACATTGTGCTCTCCCGCCTCAAGCATAACCCATTTCTCTGGTCTAATAACTTTTCAGTCAAATTCCATCCTCTGCTTCAATAACTAGGCAATCAAAGCCAATCCATCCATACCTTGACGCAACCAAGAAAGATACCTTCTATTCACTCTTTTAGTCCGTCGTCTTTGAA
Organism: Amblyraja radiata; assembly: GCF_010909765.2. Taxonomy (NCBI): domain Eukaryota; kingdom Metazoa; phylum Chordata; class Chondrichthyes; order Rajiformes; family Rajidae; genus Amblyraja; species Amblyraja radiata. The sequence continues at coordinate 163,551 of NW_022630498.1, forward strand.
TGCTGTTCCATCCTAGGACTACCGCAACTGAATTGGTTGTGAACAGTTCTTGTTCCTTTTAAGTCAGCAACAACATTCTGAAAGCCACAAAGGCACATAGGAGTGAAAGTTCACAAGTAAGCAGTGAAACTTGAGGTCTGGTACCAGCACATCGGATACAATCACATAGACAGGTCATTAATGTCTCTACTGCCTTAGAGGATTGAGGAGATACGGTATGTTGACAAATATTCTATCAAACATCTATTGGTTACAGTAGAGAGCATACTAAAGGGGCTGTCCCACTGCGGCGACCTAATCTGCGAGTTTAGAAGAGTTTGTCCTCGACTCAAACTCGCAGCATGGTCGACACGTGGTCCTAGGAGGTCCTATGAGGTCACTGGAACTCTCCTTCATGCTCGAGGGAGGTCCCCGCATACTCGTGACCTCAGCTAGGTCGCGGAAATTTTTTCTGTATGTTGAAAATTTTTCCGCAAGTAAAATCTGGTCGGCATGGTTATTTTTAACTCATAGTGCAGTGGAGTGGGGTCGCTATTTAGTTACAGGCAGTCGAGGACAGCCGTAGGCAATCTCCTTCACTGACCGGGCATTTTAATTGGCTCATTGGAGTTTTCAGGACCAATGTAGGTTAAATGCCCGCTAAACTTTATTAAACGTTGTCTGACTTCTTAAAAGTATTTCCACTCCTTCTCCCACCCCCTTCTCCCCTTCTCCCCTTCTCCCCACCTTCCCACCTTCCCACCTTCCCACCCCCTCTCTCCCCTTCTCCCCCCCCCCCCCCACTTGCTCCCCCTTTCTCTCCCTTTCTCTTCATCGCGGGTGTGAATTTCAGATAGCGCTCCCACGCTTTCCCTGGCCCCCGCCTTCGCGATATGTTTGTGTGTGTGTGTGCAGTCGGTCGATCCAGCTCGTGGTTTCATTGCTGACGATGCAGCTCGAGGTTTTCCAGGCGAGTGTCCTCGAGCTTGAAGGTCGAAGACACTCTTCTGAACTCGCGGATTAGGTCGCCGCAGTGGGACAGCCCCTTTACTTGTGTCACGGCCTGGTTCAGCAACTCGAACATGCAGGAAAGAAAGAGGTGTCAGACACTGCCCGGTCCATCACAGGTATTGATCTCCACACCATTGAAAGGATCTAAAGGAGGCACTGCCTCAAAAAGGCAGCCAATATCATCAAAGACTCACATTACCCTGACCTTTCTCTCATTCCGCTAATAGCATCGGGAAGAAGGTATAGAATCCTGATAATTAGAGCCAGGATTTTGCCACAAATGCCATATCATGGCCTTTTCATGCATTTTTTGATGATTTCTCCAGGATACTGCCTTTTTCATGACCGAGTGCCTAAATCAGCCTTTTTTTTTCAAATTTGCTAAAAAGTCGTGCTATTTTCTCTCGTTGTACCATGATTACAATGAAGTTTTCTATGTTAACACGTTAATATGAATGTTATTATTAACATGTTAACATAGTATAATTTACAAGAAACCTTCCACCACCTGGGCGAAACCGGGGACGCTACCATTGGTCATTCATTCGTTCGTACTGCTGCCCGCTGGTTCAGTCTTCTCCAAGATCTATTTAAGAAAGAACTGCAGATGCTGGAAAAATCGAAGGTAGACCAAAAAATGCTGGAGAATCTCAGCGGGTGAGGCAGCATCTATGGAGCGAAGGAATAGGCAATGTTTCGGGTCAAGACCCTTCTTCGGACTGATGTGGGGGGGTGGGGCTGTGGGAAAAATAAATGAAGAGGTGGGGACAGTAGGACTAGAAGGAGAGCTGGGAAGGGGAGGGGGGGGAGGGAGAAGAAAAGGGCTATCTAAAATTAGAGGTCAATGTTGATACCGCTGGGGTGTAGACTACCCAAGCTTGTCTCCTCACTACATTTACTGCTGGCTTCAGCTGCAAATCTGAGTTTTCGCGTGATCTGTGCAAGGCATTCATTGATGCTGGAATTCCACTGTGGAAATTGGAAAACTCTCAGAGGTTTTTTTAGAGAAATACACAGAGTGAGTATACCAAGTGAGTCATCATTACGGAAAATTTATGTTGACAGCAACTTCAACATTGTTGTGCAGAAAATTAGAGATGAAGTTGCATGCAACAAAATATGGATCTCAATGGATGAGACAAACCGATGCTGTGGGGAGTTATGTTGCCAATGTGGTCATCGGTACACTGGAGGCAGGTCAACAATCAAAGGAGTTGACATCGGAAGTATTGGAGAAGTCAAACAGCTCAACTCTTGCTCAGTTGTTTACATCTTCACTTGCTGTTCTTTGGCCAGAAGGTATAAAACACAAGAATATTCTTCTGTTTGTGACTTAAGGTTTTATTCCCCAAAATGTTGCATTTGGCATGCTTAGCTCAACGACTTCATAGAATTGCCAAGCACATAAAAAGCTTGTTTCCAACTGTCGATTGCCTAGTTTCCAATGTCAAGAAAATCTTCCTCAAAGCACCGTCACATGTGCAGTTGTTCAAGGAAATGGCACCCATGATTCCGCTACCCTCAGCCCGTTTTGACAAGGTGGGGTACATGGCTCTCTGCTGTACTCTACTATGCTGCAAAGTTTGAAAATAAATCATCAACTGTTTTTGAAAAGAAGAATCTGCTGCAGTCAGGATCGTCAGTGAAATCATGCTGAAAAAGTCCCTCCACTGCGATCTAGTGTTTATTGCTTCCAATTTTGCAAACTTCCCACAAGCTATCACTTCCCTTGAGAAATGTGGAAAACATTAGTGAATAACTTGCAGGTTTTCAACAAAGTAACTGACGATATAAGTAAAGTCCCTGGCAATGTAGGTAAAGACATACAAGGAAAATGTGAGAGATTGATTTTAGCTAATAAAGATCTTGAAGAAATAGAAAATATAGCTAAAGTTCTCAAAGGTAGTTGTAATGCACAAGATATCAACATGAATATAGAGTCTGTAGCTTGTTTCGGATATGCACCAGTGACCTCAGCTGAGGTAGAAATAGGTTTTTTGCAACTGAAGCATATTCATAAAATATGCCATCTGTCTGCCAGATAATTTAGAAACAAATGCTAGTAATTATGTGCAACCAGGCAACTTTAATCATTTAATGTAGAATACCTTTATATTGTCATTTTAAACCATATTTTGGTGGTGGAAATAAATGCCTTTGGATGCCTTTTTTGTCAATAAATCCTTTTTTGTGCCTTTAAAAAAAAATGTATTATGCCATTTTGCCTGCCTATTTCAGAGTTTTTAAGCGCCTAAACACCCTGGCTCCACTGATAACCATAACTACCAGGATCAAGAACAACTTATTCAGAGCAACCATCAGGCATGTGAACACTACACAACACTAATCTCAGCAACTATGATCTTCTGTGGACTTCACATTTTTGCACTATTATGATCATCTAGTATTATGTTTACCAGTATTAATTTATTGTATTTTTGATTATTATATATTATCTGTGTGTTATTGCAGTTACAGGCCTGTTAAGCAACAGCTAAGATTTTAATTATGGGCATGTTAAGCTTCATCTGGTAAGAATTTCATATGACAATAAAATACATTTGACTCTCGACTCACAGGGAATTGAACTGTGATGCATAGGGTCAGGCCCTTTCTAGGGGAAAGATGAGATGCTGGACAGTGAGAGATTCCAGACAAATTTCCCACTGCAAACATATCCTTCCTATAGTATGGCAACCAGAACTGCACACAACATTCCTGGTGTGAATTTGCTGTGTGCCTTCAAAGGTTTCAATGGTCTTTTATTGTCACATGTGCCAATTAAGGTACAGTGATATGCTATGATATGATAAGGTACCATAGAGCCATATATTTAAAAAAAAGCAACAAGATAGTTAGCATAAACATCCACCATAGCGGATCCCCCACATTCCTCACTGTGATGGAAGGCAACAAGGTCCAAAATCTTCTTCCTTTTTATTCTCCGGAGTTCAGGGCGATCGAAGCTCCCGCAGCCGGTGGTCGAAACCCCCACGTCCAAACACCAATACTCATTCTAGGCTTCAACCTATGAATGCAAGCATGCCATATGCCTTTTACACTTTCAGCAACTATGAACTTGGGCCCCTCGGTCCCTTTGTTCATCAATATTCCTTCACGCCCAACCATTTATTGAATATATCCTACCCTTTTTTACTTTCCAAAAAGGCTCGCCTCGCACTTGTTGGGATTACCTGCAATCTGCCATGCTCTGGCCAGCTTTCTGTCTGATCCGTATCCTGTTGTAGACAATCTTCTTCACCATCCACAATACCACCAATTTCCAAGTATTGTAAATTTACGAATTATACTTTCTACATTTACATCCATGTCATTGAAATATACCTCAAACAGCAAAGGTCCCATCGCCGATCCCTGAGGCAATTTCCCTACCACTTATGTTAAGCTAACCAGCTGCAGTTACATGGCCTATCTCCGATGTCCATTTAAAATAAAGGAACAGCATTAGCTTTCATCAGTTCATCCGGTACCTCATCTATGGCTAATGAAGATGAAAAAATCTCAACCCACTGTTCCTCCTTCCTGGTTTCCGATTGGGAAAGATTTCAACCACCCTGGGAATTTAAGCACACTTATGCATTTCAAGACACACAGCACCTCTGCCTTCTTAATGCTGCCATGCTCCAGATTGTCAATGCATCCCTCCTTGAATTCACCATCTTCCATGTCCTTTCTCTTGAATGCAGATGAGAAAAATTAATTTAGAACATTCCTGGCTCCACATTTAGATTACGCCTATGGTCTCTAAAGACACCTACTGTTTCCCCTAGCTCCTAATACACATAAAATAATGTAAGATTCTCCTAAATCTTACCTACCAATTTCATCGCCTCTCTTTGCCCCCTTGATTTCTATCTTAAGTACTCCCCCACACTCCCTTTATTTCTCAAGAGAGAATTCATTTAATTGTAATTGCCTCCATCTGTCATGTGCTTCCTTATTTTCCTGATCAAACCTTCAGTAACCTTTGACATCTAAAATCTTGCTGTGTGCAGCCTTCCCCTCCAGGGAGCTGAAAACTTGCATCTTGCTGAGGAAATCCCTGTTCAGCAGCCTCATTAATTGCAGATCCCACCTCTGGGGCAGGTCCTTGATCTGGTTTCCCTTCACTGTTTGGCCAAGTCATACTTTAGGTTTATGTTTATCATTGTCATGTGTACCGAGATACAGTGAAAAGCTTTGTTTGCATGCTACCCAAAAAGATCGGGTAATATACTGTAATACATTAATTAGGTATGTTACAAAACTTACCTTCAGCGGCACTGCAGTTCTGTCACTGCCCGTGTGCGCGACTTTGGCACGTTTGAGAGGGGGGCGGGATTAAAATGCCGTTTTTTCCCAGCCTGTTGAAATCGATTTTTGTCAGGCTGTTTAGCTGCTGAAGAATAATCGTTCCGACATCGGTTATATTAAGTTTTTTCTAAACTGCACTGGATATTTTAATAACAGGAGTGATTTAAAAATCAACTTCTAAAGCCGTCAACACCGACAACGGGGACGGATTTCACGTGCGGGACAGGTAAAGGAAAGCCGTTTATTTTACAAATAAACGTGCTTCTTAGGATGCCTTTAATCAAAATGTTACATTGCGAAAAGGTGACTTAGGCCCTATACGAACCAGCAATATTTTTCCTGCCGATATGGGGTTCAAATTCACCGCAACGTTCCAAACGATCGATCCTACTCGCAAGATGAACAAAATCCTACTCGCAAGATGATTAAAATGGCAATTAATTTACGGGAATTAAACACTAAATTCCTTCCATTTGGCCTATAAATTCATGACAATGAGATTTAAAAATCATGTTATGTTGTGATTTCTTGTGCGAATGTTATTTGGACACAGGCTATTTAAAAATGTTAACCTTTTCTTAAGAAATTGATAGATGTTTAGATCTAGTAATTGAATTTTGTAATTAGCTACAATTAGGTAACTAACTAATTATATGCTTTAATTTCAGGTCATCCAAGTAAGATTGTTTCATATTTGTTTCAGAATGCTTCAATCTATAATAACTGAAAATTTCATTCAGTTCTCTTAATTTTTAAGAAAGTTATGGGCTTTTGACTGTCCTTGATCACAGCTTTTGAGTTATGTCAATGGAAAAGCAATAGGGAACAAGATGCTAATTTCCGAGTATGAAAATGGCCATAACTTTTTTAATACTGAAGATATGAAAGTGAATTAGGTGTTAAATTATACTTCTTTTTATGCTTTATCTGATGGGATAAATTGCAGACTTGATGTTTAAAATCTCAAAATGTTGTAACATTGCTACATTAATGCAATTAATTAAAACTCGAGTACTTAGATAGAGCAAATGGAAGATACAATGTGCAGAGCTTCTTGGGTATATGAAAGGGAAGGGATGCTGAGGTTGTGGTGCAGAGATGGGGGCAGTAGAGTAAGAGGCATATGTTTACACCGTGGCTGATAAATCAGAAAAGAGGAGCATAGCAGCAGGATGTGAGGAGGACCATTTGATGGAGAAGCCCGTCATCATGGTTACAGTCCCATAACTTCACCAAAGAGTGTTGGAGAACTGTTCCCTCTCCTCACCCCCACCCTGTCCCGTGTAACCTCTACAGTCTCTAGTTGTGGGTTAACCACTTTTTCAAAACAGGGTAAACTGCATCAGTGAATATTGTTCACTGTTTGGATGGTGTGGCCCATGGGGGTTGTAACTGTGAGCTTTGCAGCATTGTGTCAGTGTGTGTGAATGTTTGACGGAGTGCTGACTGACAGAGATTCTAGGTTATTGGGTAGGCACACTGAGCCCAGCATTGATCACAAGCCAAGTACCCAGAAATGCATGTGCCAATCAATAAAGTAAAAGCCATTAAATTACAATTAAATACAAAATACTTGTGCTATAACTGCAGGATAAGCGCTCAACTAAGTAAGCCAAGCCCAAAGCCAAAGTACTATCTAACTATCTAAACCATCTTACAATAAATAACTCCGTATGCAAAAAAATACAGCTACCTACATATTAATTAACTCTTAAAAAAACCGAATCCTGTCGATGCAAGTATAACATTGGGGTTATCAAGTCAGGACCTCCCTTCACTGGTGTTTTGTTGAGTTAGGCCCATGACACCTCGGGGAGGCTCAACGGTTGGTTCTGGGACCAAGACCGGCGCTGCCCTGGCAGCAGCGGCTCACCTGCAGTCCGTTTGTTTTTGCTTTTTTGTGTTGTTTATTTCGTTTTGGCTAGTCCAGTTTTTGGTTTTTTAGTTTGTGTTTTGGGGGGGGGGGAGGGGTTGAAACGGGGCTTGCTGTCTCTCCCTGCGGGGGAATGCGGCTTTTTTGTCGTATTCCCCTTCTCTGCCTCCGTCTGCACTGAGGCCTAATGGCGGAGCTGGCGACCTCGAGGCTCAGGAGGCAGAGCCCGCCAGGACTCGCACTGGGCTCGCTCTCGTGAGGACGGCCCGGCTCGGGGCTGGAACAGGGCTTCCGTGAAGGGCTGTGACGCTCCCGTGAGGACGGCCGGCCCGAGGAAGGAACAGTGCTCCGTCGGAGTGGCCTGAGCTCGGGTGAGAGTACGGCGCTTCCCAGCCCGAGGGGAGGAGCGGCCGGCCCAGTCGGGGGCGGCCAGCCCGAGGGAAGGAGCGGCGCCCGGTCCGGGGCGGGCCCGCCCGAGGGAAGGAGCGGCGCCCGGTCGGGTGCGGCCCAGCCGAGGGAGGAGCGGCGCCCGGTCCGGGGGCGGCCCATCCCGAGGGAGAGCGCGGCGCCCGGTCGGGGCGGCCCCACCCGAGGGAGGAGCGGCGCCTCCGGTCGGGGCGGCCAGCCTGATGGAGGAGCGGCCCCGGTCGGGACGGCCCAGCCCAGGGAGGGACGCGGCGCCGTCGGGCGGCCCCGCCTCGAGGGAGGAGCGGCTCCGGTCGGGGCGGCCCCGCCCGAGGGAGGAGCGGAGCCGCGGTCGGGGCGGCCCAGCGAGGGAGAAGCGGCGGCCTGGCGCGAGGCTGAGACAGTAACGGCACTCACGTGAGGGCGATCCGGCTCGGGGCTGGAACGATGCTCCGGTGGCTGGGACTGTGTTCTGGCGGCGGTGACCTGAGTCCGGGGTTCGGCCGCGGGCCAGCGGCTGTGTCAGCAGGACTGGCGGACGGCAGCTTCGACCACCCCGGGGCCGCGGTGTTTGAGCCGCGGGACTGTTTGCTACATCGCCCGGTGGGGTATCGCCTCAGCACAGAGAGAGAAGAGGAGGGGAGAGACTGCAGCCCTAAGACTTTTGCCTCCATCACAGTGAGAAGGTGCTATGTGGACTCACTGTGGTGGATGTTAATATGTGTTTATTGTTGTTTTTTTATTGTATTGTATGTATGTATGACTGCAGGCACGAAATTTCGTTCAGACTTCGGTCTGAATGACAATAAAGGAAACCCTGTAAGACCTCAAAAACAATGTGTTTGAATGCAAGTAATCAGAATACTACAAACACATGATAGGTTGCCCCTTGTGAGGCAAATGAAACTTTTATGCTACTTGTAATTTACTTAAACTTTATTTAAGCTTTAAGCAACTCATTCCTGTAATACATAACTTCAAAGCGTCTGGAAAATATGGCTGATTCTGCAAGCCTCGTTGGCCCGAGACCCTGCACACTCTGGAAAAGCCCCGCACATGCGTACACTCTGGAAAGGCCCCGCACATACACACACTTCTTCTCCCTTCCTATTTATAAGTTGAGACTGCCAGGAGGTTTAATATGTCTTGATGACCCCAATGATATACTTGCATCGACAGGATTCGTTTTTTTTAAGAGCTAGTTAATATGTAGGTAGCTGTATTTTTTTGCATACGGAGTTATTTATTGTAAGATGGTTTAGATAGTTAGATAGTACTTTGGCTTTGGGCTTGGCTTACTTAGTTGAGCGCTTATCCTGCAGCACTGGACCATCAGGAGATAATGCTGTTTCAATAGCTGGTGGTACATATATTGCTTGGTCATCAACTTCACTCATATTGTTATTTACATTTTCAATTTTAGAATTACATAGAAGTTTTCATAGGGGATGATGGGAGTGTTGAAGGAAGTTCTCGATTAATATTATCAAGGAGTGATGGAGCTGATGGAGAAGACGGACATGGTGCAAGGTCACAAAGTGAGACAGTTGACTGACGTCCATCCTGATACTTGATAGTTGCATAAGAAGGGTTGACATCAGTCAGTTCAACTTCATCAACCAAGGGCTCATTCTTATTTGATCAGACATACTGACGAAGCAACACAGGCCCAGGGCTAGTCAACCATGATGGCAGAGAAGTACCACTAGAAGAACACCGTTTGAAGTTAAAGAACCGTTCACGTGGAGTAGTATTGGTAGCAGTTGACAGTAGAGATGTGATGGAGTGTAATGCATCTGGTAGAACACATTCCCACTGCTGATCTGGTATGTCATTGGACTTTAAAGCCAGTTTCATTGCTTTCCAAATGATTCTGTTATACCTCTCAACTGGACCCTTTCCAATAGGATGATATGGTGTTTTACTTGTTGCAATTCCTCTATTAGAAAGGTAGTCTTTTAAATCTTTTGACATGAACGAGGTGCCCTTATCAGAATGTATGTAACTTGGAAATCCACAGAATGAAAACAGTTGATCTAACATTTGATAACCGCAGCAGCTGACATATTTGGACAAGGAAAGGCAAATGGAAACCTCGAATATTCATCAACTTTGGTAAGTATATAAACATTTCGAGAGGAGGATGGTAAAGGCCCTTTGAAGTCAATACTCAAATGTTCCATAGGTTGAATAGCTTTGATCAATCTTCCTTCTTCAGGACAGAAGAACCTTGGTTTTAATTCAGCACAGATTCTACATGAAGCACACATCATCTTCACATCTTCTGTAGTGAAAGGTAGGTTTTTGGAACAAACATAGTGTAACAAACGAGTGGCTCCAGGATGACACAGCCCATTGTGAAGATCAGTGAGTGCAGAAGAATGAACAGAGGCACAAAATGCTCGAGTTAATGTATCCGGAGCAACATTATCCTTACCAGGGCGGTACTCAATTGAATAACTATATGCAAATAATTCAATCCTCCATTCATGAATTTTACTGTTTTTAATCTTCGTTCGTTTCCGATTATCCAGCATAAAAGCTACTGAATGCTGATCTGTTATCAAAGTGAAGTGCTGGCGAGCAAGGAAATGACTCCATTTTCTCACTGCTTCAATAATTGCTGTAGTTTCCTTTTCGACGGGTAGGTAGTGCAATTCATTACTTTGGAGAGTACAAGACATGAAAGCCACTGGTTGTCCTCCTTGATTTAATGTTGCTGACACTGCTAAATCAGGGGCATCACATTCAACAACAAAGGGGAGATCCTCATCGATGGCGTGTAATGTCGCAGATTCTAATTGTTTATTTATAGAAGTAAAGGCACCAATTGCTGTCGAGTCAAGGGGGAAAGATTTTGCTCAAATCAAAGGTTGAATTTTGTCAGAAAAATTTGGTATCCATTTAGCATAATATGCAAACATACCAAGAACCCTTTGTAGAGAGTTTAATGTAGCTGGAACATGTATGATACCTTCTCGTAAAAGATTAGTTACTTCTGTGTTGATAAATTTTCTGTCATCTTTACTAAAATGTCTTGATTTTGTAGCAATTGGCTTGCACTTAGAGGATAAATTAGTGAATAATGATCCAACAGATGCAGCAGAAAAAACACACAATACTGGTGGCTTTGACAATACAAGATCAGGCATAGTTCCTTCATACATTATTTGAAGTGATCTGTGTGTTTCTGAAAATCCTGACCTAGAATTATATCACTACACATTTTTTTCAAAATACCAAGTCATACAGATTTATAACTAGTTTTGTTCAGAATAAAGTCTACAGTACAAGATCCTACAAGGCAAAACCAGGAGGCAGCTCGAATGCCGGTGTAACATCACTCCCTGACGAGCTCAATGCGTTTTACGCACGCTTTGACAGGGAAAATACTGATGTGCCTTCCCGATCCCCCATTCGCTGCGATGGCATTTCAGTCTCAGTCACAGAGGCCGATGTCAGGAAATCCTTCAGGGGGGTGAACCCCCGAAAAGCACCTGGTCCTGATGGTATACCCGGTCGTGTTCTAAAAACCTGTGCGGACCAACTGGTGGGAGTTTTTACGGACATTTTCAACCTCTCACTTCTGAGGTCTGAGGTCCCCACCTGCTTTAAAAGGGCATCAATTATACCAGTGCCCAAGAAGAGTAAGGTGACATGCCTCAATGACTATCGACCAGTGGCACTAACGCCGGTGGTGATGAAGTGCTTTGAGAGGTTGATCATGGAGCAAATCAACTCCTACATCGACAAAAACCTGGACCCACTGCAGTTCGCGTACCGCCACAACAGATCAACGGTGGATGCGATCTCGCTGGCCCTCCACTCCGCACTGGACCACTTGGACAACAAAAACTCATATGTCAGGCTGTTATTCATTGATTACAGCTCGGCATTTAACACAATCATCCCCTCCAAACTGGTTACCAAACTCGCAGAACTGGGTCTCTGCGCATCCCTCTGCAACTGGATCCTTGACTTCCTCGTCCACAGACCACAGTCTGTTCGTATTGGTGGAAATGTGTCAGCCTCAATAACAATCAGCACGGGAGCACCTCAAGGCTGCGTGCTCAGCCCCCTGCTGTACTCACTCTATACCCATGACTGCGTAGCGAACCACAGTGCGAACTCCATCATCAAGTTCGCTGACGACACCACTATTGTGGGGCGTATCACTGATGGGGATGAGTCAGAGTACAGAAGAGAGATCGAGCAACTGTCCATATGGTGCCAGCGCAATAACCTGGCCCTCAACACCAGCAAAACCAAGGAACTGATTGTGGACTTTGGAAGGAGTAGGAGGGGGACCCACAGCCCCATTTATATCAACGGGTCGATGGTTGAAAGGGTCAAGAGCTTCAAATTCCTGGGCGTGCACATCTCTGAAGATCTTTCCTGGTCCGAGAACACTAATGCAATCATCAAAAAAGCACATCAGCGCCTCTACTTTCTGAGAAGATTACGGAGAGTCGGATTGTCAAGGAAGACTCTCTCTAACTTCTACAGGTGCACAGTCGAGAGCATGCTGACCGGTTGCATCGTGGCTTGGTTCGGCAATTTGAGCGCCCTGGAGAGGAAAAGACTACAAAAAGTAGTAAACACTGCCCAGTCCATCATCGGCTCTGACCTTCCTTCCATTGAGGGGATTTATCGCAGTCGCTGCCTCAAAAAGGCTGGCAGTATCATCAAAGACCCACACCATCCTGGCCACACACTCATCTCCCTGCTACCTTCAGGTAGAAGGTACAGGAGCCTGAAGACTGCAACAACCAGGTTCAGGAATAGTTACTTCCCCTCAGCCATCAGGCTATTAAACCTGGCTCGGACAAAACTCTGATTATTACCAACCACTTTCTGTTATTTGCACTATCAGTTTATTTATTCATGTGTGTATATATTTATATCATGGTATATGGACACATTTATCTGTTTTGTAGTAAATGCCTACTATTTTCTGTGTGCTTAAGCAAAGCAAGAATTTCATTGTCCTATACAGGGACACATGACAATAAACTCACTTGAACTTGAACTTGAAGATCCAATAATGTGAGTATTGAGAGTTGTCAGAGCCATCGAGATTTCTCTATTTGAAGGAATTATAGTTAGATTTAGTCGAGAAACAACTTGTTCACATAAAACTTTCTGAACTGCCAGAATCAAGTAGTACATTAAGCGTATGGCCATTAATGGATACCGTTGTAGCTGCATGAGATAAGCTCTGAGGAAATGCAACTGTAATTACACATAAAGAAGGCATATACATGGCAGCAGACCCACTTTTAGTAGTTGCTTTGGACTTGCATACTCTAGAATAATGTCCCTTCTTGCCACAACTATTACAAGTTGCCTCTCGAGCAGGACATATCTCTCTATTATGAATATTAACCACGCAAAAGTAACACTTCCTTTTTGAATGTATATGCTGCAGCAAGGGCACATTTATCAGTGGAAATTGTTTCAGCTTGCTCCATATTAGAACTTGGATTAGATTCTTTAGTAGTAGTTGCAGCAGAATACACATTAGATGAGCCGTAAGCATCTGAATTTTTCTGAGCCAAGTCTAATGAGTAAGCTTGATTGTAAGCTGACTGTAAATCCAAGGGTTTGTTTTCTAATAGTCTCTGTCATATGAAAGGCGATACCAAACCATTGATAAAAGAGTCTCGAATAAGTTCCTGTCGATATTGATTAGCTGTAACTGCTTTCAAGGCACAGTCTTTACTAAGTCTTTGAAGTTATTGTAAAAATTCATCAAGGTTTTTGTTTACGTAGCACGGAGGTGTCGAGCAAATATTATGTTGGGTGTCTTAACGAAGAGTGCTTAGTACATCAATAGCAGAATCATGTTGTACATTCTTCTCTGTAATCATATACATCATAAGAGACAGAGCTTATTAATGTCCTGAATTAGTCTGGTGCATTGTCACCACACTCATTAAAGAAGTTATTTAGTGTACGAAGCCGGTGCTTCCATTCCTTTGCACCAGTAGGTGAGTTGGGATCCAGATCCAAGTGTTGTGGTTTCAATAGTTTCTCCATCTCGATGTCACACTGCTTAACTTCTGAGATTTAGTTGCTTAAATTGTTATGAGGCAAATGAAACTTTTACGCTACTCGTAATTTACTTAAACTTTATTTCAGCTTTAAGCATCTCATTTCTGTAATACATAACTTCAAATCGTCTGGAAAATATGGCTGATTCCGCAGGCCTCACCGGCCTGAGACCCCGCACATGCGCACACCCTGTAAAAGGCCCGCACATACACAGACTTCATCCCTGAGCAACAAATTGGTTTTATCTTTACAGATGTCCATAAGTCCATTGTGTGTGTCAGTCCGAAAATCCACTGAGGATCAGCTGCTATGGTAATCACACCTCCACTGTATTGTATCAAAAGCACATTAAATTGATAATAAAGAACAAATACTAAAAGCGCAGTGAGTAAGAAAGCTAGTTCCGCTGTTTGTAGGACCTAATTTATGTACATAGGTCAAACTTTTGAATTTAATAATATTGTGGGAGCTTGTCCAAATGTGCGGGTGTCCATAAGTCTGACATTCATCGCCCGAGACAGAGTGTGCACAATCTCAAACTTGCTCCGCAGCAGTGCAGGCTTTGCAAGAAACATTCTAGGGTGGTACAGCGGCACACCTGAGAGAGCTGCTGTCTCACAGCGCCAGAGACCAGGGTTCAATCCTGACCTGGGATTGCTGTTTGTGTGAAGTTTGCACATCTGCCTGTGGCTGAATGGCCTACTCCTGCACCTATTGTCTATTGTCTATTGACCTCATCGGTTTCCTCTGGGTGCACTGGTTTTCTCCCATATCTCAAAAGCACGTGGGCTTGTTGATCTCTCTAAGTTGCCCTAGTATGTTGGGAGTAATGAGAAAGTGAGATAGCATAGAATTTGTGTGAACGGATGATCGATGGTTGGAGTGGACTCGCTAGGCTGAAGGGCCTATTTCCATGCTATATCTCTAAACTAAAAAAACATATTTATTCTGATGTATTACTGCCTACAGCCTGCAGGCGTTGCTCTTGAGCTATGGTGAAAGGGTTATGGTCCTCCTCATGCTATGAATAGTGAATGTGATATATTCGAATATGACCAACTAGTAGCAATACATTAATGTCAGGTCGAGATGGAACATAGCAACCTTCACGTGGTCCACCCTGTTTCGACGAATGCAATCAACATGGCGTGCACAATCGAGTAAGATCAAATAAAACTAGTTGTCCTACAACTTTAGGCTGTGCACGTCATACGCAAGAAGAAGGAGAAGAATGTCAGGTCATGTCTACAGCAATTAACAATTTTATTTACACTCTGTGTTGACAGCCCATGGCAACATTAGAAAGCACTAAAGAGTATTAATCCCCAGTGTGAGACAAAATAATGATCCCCTCCTTACAATGCTTCTCTGAACTTTCCAGTTTTTCAAGGGTTATTAATACTGGGTGTAAACACATTTGTGAATTACTGTACAGATGTGCCTGACATTTACTGGATTTGAGTGCTACTAGTTGAAGTGAGATCCCCTACATTCACGGACACAGGTCTTTGGTGATTTCATGTTATGTAATTGCTAACAGCACTGAGAACACCAAAGGTGAGAAAACCCAATAACATCTCAGCTATAGCACTGAAGACTTGTGCTCCAGAACCAGCTGCACCTTTAGCTAAACTGTTCCATGCTGCACCTTTAGACAACATTGGCATCTATCCATTAATGTGAAAAATGAGTCAGTTATGATTTGTTCACAAAAAAGCAAGACTAACCCCGAGAATATTCCCAACCTATCAGTGATTTTTCATTCATCAGCAGAAATGATTGACGGAGTCATGTCGCGTGCTTTCAAGCAGACGCCAAAAACCTGCTCATTATAGACAATAGACAATAGGTGCAGGAGTAGGCCATTCGGCCCTTCGAGCCAGCACCGCCATTCAATGTGATCATGGCTGATTATCCCCAATCAGTACCCCGTTCCTGCCTTCTCCCCATATCCCCTGACTCCACTATTTTAAGAGCCCTATCTAGCTCTCTCTTGAAAGCATCCAGAGAACCTGCCTCCACCGCCCTCTGAGGCAGATAATTCCACACTCACCACTCTCTGTGAGGAAAAAGTGTTGAATATGCAGGGATTGGGGTGCTTTGGGAATGGAAGGTGTCTGTTGAGACTTGGCTTCACTGGTGGTGACATCACAGAGTGGAGACCCAATTCCCGGAAATCATGTGACCCACCTGTCACTAGCAATGTTACAAAATTTTGAGATTTTAAAAATCAAGTCTTTAATTTATCCCATCAGATAAAGCATACAAAGAAGTTTAATTTGACACCTAATTCACTTTCATATCTTCAGTATTAAAAAAGTTATGGCCATTTTCATACTCGGAAATTGGCATCTTGTTCCCTATTGCTTTTTCATTGACTTAACACAAAAGCTGTGATCGAGAACATTTTAAAGCCCATAACTTTCTTAAAATTTAAGAGAACTGAAATAAATTTTCAGTTATTATAGATTGAAGCATTCTGAAACAAATATGAAACAATCTTACTTAGATGACTTGAAATTAAAGCATATAATTAGTTAGTTACCTAATTGTAGCTAATTACAAAATTCAATTACTAGATCTAAACATCTATCCATTTCTTAAGAATAGATTAACATTTTTAAATAGCCTAAGTGTCCAAATAACATTCACACAAGAATTCACAATATAACATAATTTTTAAATCTAATTGTCATGGGTTTATAGGCCAAATGGAAGGAATTTAATGTTTAATACCTGTAAATTAATGGCCCTTTAAATCAGCTTGCGAGTGGGATTTTCTGGAACGGGACCATTTGGAACGTTGAGGTTGCAGTGAATTTGTACCCCCATATCGGCAGCAAAAACACTGCCAGTTCTTCGGGTGGAAAAATCACCATTTCGCAACTTAAAATGTGAATTAAATACATCTTAAGAAACACTTTTATACATAAAAAGAAACTACTTTCTTTTACCTGTCCCCTCCATAAAATCCGTCCCCGTTGTCGGCATTGACAACTTCAGAAGCTGATTTAAAAATCATTCCAGCGATTAACTTGTCGGCAAATTTTTTTTTAAAACACACAGAACGGCCGTCGGAACGATTCTTTAGCAACATCTTGCACTCCAACAAAATATAATTCAGGACCAGGTCGGAAAAAAACCCCGTTTTAACCCCGCCCCCCCCCCCTCAAACGCGCCAAAATCGCGCACACGGCCAGTGGCAGAATTGCAGCGCCGCTGAAGGTAAGTTTTGTAACATACCTACTGTCGCCACCAAGTCTGGACCCCTGAAGAAGTTTCTGTTTTGTTTCAATGTACTGACAACTGTTATGTATCTGTGATTGGGCTAAATGGTTGCCTCCCTCTGTACTTTCTCGGCGCTAGTTTCCCGCCACTGTATATCTGTTTAAATAGGACATCGGTTCGTTGGGACATGTCATCTTTCTTCCTGTTCTGTTTGTGCGAGGCTGCTGTGGGCTCAAGTGAGTGGATCTGAAATCGTCCCCGCAGTGAATAGAAGGTTTAGACTACAGTATTCGAATGAGTGTTTTACTGGCCCAGACTGGGGTGGGGGGGGGGGGGGGGGGTAAAATAAACGGAATCAACAATTGAACTACTTCGATCTCTTTCTGCTGAAACAAAGCAAAATTATATTGGAGTAAAAGACGGGGGGCCTTAAAAACGGTCAATATAGAAATTCTTGTGAATAAGTTCATGGTGTTTAGTAATGTAGAATTATACTATAACTACTTTAGTATTTGCCATATGTTATTTGCCATGTGTTGCGTTTTATAGGAACTGTTGTTGTTTAGACTATATAATACAATATATTCATATTGATGCAAAGTAACAAAAATTATGACTCTCTGGATAATAAATGCAAAACAGGATGTGAGAAAATAAATATATATGAAGTCAAATGATCCGGCGGAATTTCCAGTGTTGGAGTGGTTATTTTATAGATATTAAATGCAGTTTATTATAAAAAGATTAATCGTCAAGGAGACAAAGAAAGTGATTGCATTAATGTTCGTTTAAATGGTGATTTGTATGATTACATATAATTTTATTTAAACCATTTAATTGTGGATGTGTATGTACTTATTTTGTTGAAAGGATAGTAGTGAAATGTATGAGTAAGTGTATCGTGAATAAATGAACGTGTGATATGATCTTTGATACATTGTGGTGCCAGACACAGCCATTAGCTAAGAGTTTACAGACTTTAATAAAATACTAGATTAAGTGGGACCCATTGAGTCCCAGCTTCACAGGGGAGGGCTGGTCCCCCAATGCAATATTCCACCTTTCCACCAATTCCAATATTGCTGGCCAGTGGGTGGGCTTTCTGGAGTGCTAGCATGGGTGTTGTGGGCCGAAGGGACTGGTTTCCAGAGGGCTAGTATGGGCATTGTGGGCCGAATGGATTCTTGGGCTGGCAGCTCAGAAACTGCCAGAAATTCTGCCCAAAACAGAAGAGAAGAGGGAGAGGGTGGAGAATCAATTTTAGACATTTTCATCTTTTTTTTACAGATCACAGCAATGAAGAAAGTCTATCCTTGCATGGATCTCTGGAGTGCTGGTATGGGTGTTGTGGGTTGACGGGAATGGTTTCCAGAGGGCTAGTATGGATATTGTGGACTGAATGGATTCTTGGACTCGCAGTTCAGTGAGTCATGGCTGGTGGGCTGGCAGTTCACTAAGTCATGGCTGGTGGGCTGGCACTTCAGTCACTTACAGGTGGTGGGTTGGCAGTTCACTTACTCATGGCTGGTGGGCTGGCAGTCCAGTGACTTATGGCTGGTGGGCTGGCAGTTCACCTACTCATGGCTGGTGGGCTGGCATTCCAGCCACTCCTGGCTGGTGTTGTGGCAGTTCACTCAGACACCCCTCCTCCCTTCACCCTCCCCCCCCCCCCCACATTGCTCATTGCCATTCCCTCCCCACCCCCCCCATGCATTCAGTCCATCTTCCACTTTGCTCCTTGCCATTCCCTCCCCACGCATTCAGTCCATCTCCCCTGCAGCGCAGCCATTCCTGCCTATTAGGTTCCCATTGTGATAAAGAACATGCAGGCATGGCAAGTGGAAAAAGGATTTATTAAAGTTTAAAATGTGAATGACTCTTAAAATATAACAACAATTTAAATGTTAAAGATGAGATTTATTAAGTTCATTTCTTTCTTGTTGTGTTCTGCTGCTCACTGCCTCTTGATTTCTTTTTGCTGTTGATAAAAAAAGACACAATTTTAATATAGAGAGATTGAGCGGTCATATTTTAACAAAGAAAATCTGAGAATTTACCTCAAAAGTCATCATTCAATGCAGGCCAGTAAATCCAATCTCACAGCACTTCTAGAGGAGTGCAGGCTAGGCAGCAAATCCAATCTCACAGCACTTGAAGCGGTGTGCAGGCCAGCCAGCAAATCCATCTGAACAGCACTTGAAGCAGAGTGCAGGCCAGCCAGCAAATCCAATCTCACAGCACTTCAAGCGGAGTACAGGCCAGGCAGCAAATCCAACCTCACAGCACTTCAAGCCTAGTGCAGGCCAGGCAGCAAATCCAATCTCACAGCATTTAAGGTGGAGTGCAGGCCAGGCAGCAAATCCAATCTCACAGCACTTCAAGCGGAGTGCAGGCCAGGCAGCAAATCCAATCTCACAGCACTTCAAGCGGAGTGCAGGCCAGGCAGCAAAACCAATCTCACAGCACTTGAAGCGGAGTGCAGGCCAGCCAGCAAATCCAATCTCACCCACCTCACGCATGCAGTCACACACACACATACACTCCCACACACACCTACACTCGCACACACACACACACACACACACACACACACACACACACACACACACACACACACACACGCACTCACACACACACACACATACACACACTCACACAAAACTCACACACACACGCATACACTCACACACACAGACTCACAAACACACATATACACTCACACACAGACTCACACCCACACACATACACAGACTCACACACACACTCTCACATACACACACACACTCACATACACACACACACATACACTCACCCACACTCATACATACAGACTCACACACATATACACTCATACACACACACACACACACACACACACACACACACACACACACACACACACACACACACACACACACACACACACACACACACACACACACTCACACACACATATACATTCACACACACACATACACATACAATCACACACAAAACACACACACACATACACTCACACACAGAGACTCACAAACACACACATACACATACACTCACACATACACACTCACACACATATACACACACACTCACACACAGTCACACACACATACACTCACACACCCTCACACACCCTCACACACACACTCACACGCACACATACGCACACATACCCACACACACATACATTCACACATACACACTCACACACACATACACACTCACACATACTCTCACAAACACACACACACACACACATACACACTCACACATACTCTCACAAACACACTCACACACACACACATACACACACACACTCAGACTCACATACACACACACACACTCAGACTCACACACACACACTCACACACATACCCACTCACACACACACACTCACACACACACACACACTCACTCACACACTCACACACACACACATACACTCACATATACACACACACACACTCACACACACACACACTTACACTCACATACACACACTCACACACGCTCACACTCACACACACATACACACTCACTGACACAGACCACATGTATGACAGTAAACTTTCTTGAATCTACTCACATGGCTGAGCGCGGTCTCTCCACTGTTCGGCTTCCGCAGTCAGCGGCACTTTCACAATCAGCGTGACCTCTGCACTTACCGGAAATTACGCAATCAGCGCGACCTCTGCACTCATCGGAAGTTACGCAATCAGCACGACCTGTCCACTAAGCGGAAGTCACTGAATGAGCGGGACTTTTGGACTAAACACATTCGGACCTAATAAAGCATTTATTCCTTCCAAACACAGTCGGACCAAATAAAGCATTTATTCCTTCCAAACACAGTTGGACCTAATAAAGCATTTACTCCTTCCAAACACTATCGGACCTAATAAAGCATTTATTCCTTCCAAACACCTAATAAAGCATTGCAGTTTCAAGCACAGGCAGGGCAGCAGGCCAAACAACACATGGCATTGTCATTTCATTTCATTTAATTTCCAATTAAGCATTGCACTTTCAAGCACAGGCAGGACAGCAGGCCAAACAACTCATGGCATTGTCATTAAGGGCTAACAAATCATTTATTGCAAGTACATTGCAGACTCACAGTTCAGTTGATTCACAGCTTAGAATGACAGTCGTGGCCTCTCCCTCGCGACATTGCAGTGACTGTCTCACGTCCAGGCATCCGGGGTTTTATAGTTCTGCCCCCCCCCCCCCCCCCCACGAAGGGGCATTACCTTCATCGCGGTGATTGACAGGTGAGAGGACCAATCAGCTGATCTCAAGGTTTTTTAAACACTCATAACTTTTTTATTTTTCATAGATGGAAAAAATCCTCTGGGCTGGCTCAGCGGAGGGGGACTGTGAGTAAGACGGCCAAAAATCACAGCGATACAGAGTAGCATCTTTTCATAAAATCAATATACAGCGCAGACAGGAAGTGGTCAAGATGAGACTTTTAATTATATAGATGTGCTGTCGGCACCTTTCATTTACCTCAGTAAGCAAAACACTGAGGAGCTGAGATGCTGTGGGAGTTAGCATGGGAGATGAGATGAGATCCGATCTAAACACTCCTGCAGCAGAGAAATTTGGTTGAAAGATTTTTATATTACCAATGAGTGCTTTAAGCAGTTGACGGGTCAGTTAGCAATGATTTAAAGTAACTGAGAAGGGAATTTGTTGAAAATATGTGAGTGTTTGTGATTCTGCAGTTATCTTTCTTCATTGGAAAGAATGTGTTGTATTACTCTATTATTCTTTGTTACTTTAATTTAAGAAAGAATTCAAGAGCTAAACTCTTATTGATTCTTTGCTTGCTAGCTCTTGGTGGTGGGAGGGGAGGGGGGGTTGTTAGGAGACTACAGGCTCCATAAGCCAAAGACTCCAGAAATAAAATATTCATCTTAAATATCAAATTCATTAATTATATCGATCAATGACGAGGCCTTAATCAACTGCCAAATTATGGCTCTAATAATGACTGCTGCTTACACACGCCTTGTTCATTACTGTCTGCCTACAGCTCATTGGCTGTAATATAAAGGCTACAGACAACAGAAAGGCATATCTGTTTCCTGTGTCATTACTATTAAACCATTTCATAAAAGCACCCAGTGTGGAGGAAAGCAATAAAACAGCTAGTAAGCAAAGCAGTGAGGGGATCTGACACAGACGAGGGAACTTGGGAAAGAATCCTTCTCCTTCACTCATTACAAACTTCCTGAAAGACATCATCTGCTTCGCCTAATTGGTTCCACACTCTCAGATTTTGTAATTATTTTTGTGTGAATTTCAGGCTCTCGCTGAAGAAACTTAATGTACGGAGTTGAAATATTTACTAATCCAGACGTGCTATATTGTAGTCAATCAGGAATGGGTGATAAATGTCCATCTTCCAAAAAATGAATGAATGTAAAAAAAAAGGCCCAGGGCAAGGGCAGCATTAGGTTAGATGCAGAGTAATGCTTCATCTGCACAGTTCCATCACACACTCTATGGAATAGCATGTGTTAAATATGGAATGTTACTCGCTCTATACTGAAAAATGAGAAAAAGCAAACACAAGATATTAGATCAAGTGTAAAATTAACTAATTGATTAGCCATGCAACATTGCCAGGGTAACAATATCTCTTTCACATTCATTACACGGGTCTACATCATAACAAGGAGAACCTTTCATCTCATGGCATCCAGCGTGGGGTATGAAGAATGTGGGCAGAGCTAGGATGGTACATACATAATGTATCATCCTCCTTCAATTCTTTAGCTAGCACAGAAATGCAGCAGGCACACATAGTTAATGCAGTTATCCTATTGAGACAGGGCAAGGGAACCAGTGCTAATTTGATTGCTGTTCATTGAAGAGGAAACTTGGAGGAACACTGGCATTTTAACCTGTGCAGGGTAATGATCAATTGAAAATGTTGCTTAGATTACATCTTGACTTCAGAACTTGGGTCCAAACTAATGAAGGATAGACTTTGGATGTTCTTTCCCCAGCGAACGACCAACACAGTCACCTAAACTGGATAAAGTTGTAGGGTTGAACAAAAATGCATTTGGATGTGTCAGTTGGGATTTTTAAGAGCTCCTTGGATGGATGTATAGATGGCTCTTTTGAAAAATTCCATAGCGAGCCTGGGATAGAGACATTGACATTTAACTTCAGGAAATCTTTGATCAATCTCCTCACTGATCCTTGGAGCAGCTCTGAAAACCAGAGGAAATGGGCAGATACAAGGAACTGCAGTTGCTGGAATCTTGAGCGAAACAGAAAGTGCTGGAGGAACTCAGTGGTTCGGGCAGCATCTGTGGAGGGGATGGACAGAAAGCTTATTAATTGAAGGTCCCACAGTGCCTCTTGCACTCCTATCTGACGCATGGAACACCACAGTCAAGCCAAACACACTACTCCAGGCACTGTTGAACTACTACCCCGAGCTACACTGCATTCTCCTCAGTATTGAGGTTTATTTGGAGAAATTTGATAGAAGTCAAAAGCCTACCTTAGGCCATTCTTGCTTATTGGGAAGACTTAATATTGTCGTCACAGGTTGATAGGGTGATCAAAAAGGCTTTTGGCACATTAGCCGCCATCATTGAGAGAATTGAGTATAGAAGTTGGGAGGACATGATGCAGTTATATAAGATGTTGGTGAGGCCACATTTAGATTATTGTGTTCAGTTTTGGTCAGCATGTTTTAGGAAAGGGTGCAGAAAAGATTTACAAGGATGTTGCCAGGACACGAGGGCCTAAGCTATAGGGAGAGGTTGAGCAAGCTGGGGCTTTATTCCTTGGAGCACAGGAGGATGAGGGGTAATGTTATAGAGGTGTACAAAATCATGAGAGGAAGAGATTGCGTAAACGCACAGTCATTTAGCCAGAGTAGGGGGATCGAGGACAGAGGTATGTGAGGAGAAAAAGAATTAATAGGAACCTGCTGGGTAACTTTTTAACACATAAGGATGGTGGGCGTATGAAACGAGTTGCCGGAGGAGGTAATTGAGGCAGGTACTATTGCAATATCTAAGAAACAATTAGACAGGTACATGGATAGGATATGTTGAGAGGAATATGGGCCAAACACGGGCACGTTGGCATGGGCAAGTTGGGGGTGAAGAACCTGTTTCAACACCATATGGCTCTATAACTCTATGATTAAGACCAGAGCTATGTGTAGAAATCACCCCTTGCTGAAGAGGTGTGAGCAAAGGGTTAACCAAGCAGACCCAAAGGCTACGCATGTCATCCTGCTCCTGATTCTCTTTATATTGCAACAACAGTAACCCTTCACCTTTGCTTGTTAAACAGGGACATCTAAGTCAATTTAAAGTGTCCAAAGAGGTGGCCTGACCTCAAAGCGATGGCTAGTTCCGACACTTCGGTGAACCTAATTAAAAGACACCCCGATGCAGTCAGTTGGGAACAAGTGCAGTCAAAACAGTTAGTTGTACAAAGGAAAATATCTGGGTTTGTGCTATTTTTAGATTCTCTGTATGTATAGTTTATTTTAACTTTTATTTATTTAGTTACTATCAAAGAGACACATGAAGGGAGTAACAGGAATGTATAAAGATCAGAGGCAGCATTTCCACTTGTTTTCTCTTAGAACAATCCATGTGAAACATCTTGGAATTTGAAACATGTTCAATCACGCTTCAAGCCAGTTTCCGCGATCATTTAAACACCGGTTTCAGAAAGCTTGCGTGCAAAGCTTTGCCCTCGCTCAAATACTCACCCATGTCCCGTTCTGAACAACGAGAAAGGGTGCAACTGTGACATGTCAGTGCCTGAAGAGTGAAAATACAGAACTCAATTTCTCGGTCTGAGACCAGTAAACACATTTCAAAAATAATCTTCATTCGGAATGAAAAAATATGCAAAACAAAAACTGTGTGAAAACTATTGATACAGACTCTGTGTCTATACATACAATGGTGTTATAGTCAGAAGTGTTTGCACCTATATTTAAACAAAATGCCCTTGCCACACATGTGGCCCACAGGAGTGATATTCCTTCCCTTGTTTGAGAGGTGTCCTCACTGTCCTCTGCCCATCAATATCCATAAGCCAAAGGACCCGAGACTGTGATACTGGCTATGGAATGGGCCAATACATATCAATGGGATTAGTGATTTTAGTCATTCGCAGGTACAGGTTGAGTTACTCCGAATAAAAATGTATGTAAGAAACCCATTTTCAGTTATCAATCAAACCAATGTGACCACCTTAAAATCCATCAGTGACTTCCTTTAAATTACATTCACGGTGATAGATTGATTTTGTTCGTGAATGATTTTACAATGTGATTATGCAACCTATGACTTAAAAGGTGGACTCTCCCACTTACAAATGTCAACAGCGGGAGTTTAGTTTCGTGAAAAGCCTGGGCCACCATAAAAGCTTTTGGCTCCAACCAACCGGAACTAAGTCAGAGCCTGAGAGCTTGATATATTATGTACAGAATTCAACATTGATGCATATGGAAAAAATACTGTAGCTGTGGAAAATCTAGAATAAAAACCAAAAATATTGGAACCACTCATTAGATCAGACATCGTCTGTGGACAGAGAAACCTTTCACGTTGAAGACCTTCATCAGAACATGCATACCTCCAGATTCAGGAACAGTTTCTTCCCAGCTGTTATCAGGCAACTGAACCATCCTATCACCAAATAGAGAGCGATCTGACCTACCATCCACCTCATTGGAGACCTTCAGACTACCTTTAATTGGACTTTATTGGACTTTATCTTGCACAACACATCATTCCCTTTATCCTATATCTGTAGACCGTGGACAGATTGATTGTAATCATGTATAGTCTTTCCAATCTGGATAGCACACTACAAAAAAGCTTTTCACTGTACCTCGGTACATATGACATTAAACTAAACGAAATAAACATCCTGGTACAGTAAAACTAAGGCATATAAAACCAGGAGGGCATACATAAGCTGAATGGTCACAGTCTTTTTTCCAACGCAGGGTAGTTTTAAACTGGAGGGAACAGGTTTAAAGTAAGATGGGAAAGATTGAGAGGGGCCGAGGGTTAACTTTTCGCACAGAAGGTGGTGGGTTTGTGGAATGAGCTGTCAGCGGAAGTGGTTGAGGCAGATAAAGTGCAATGTTTAAAATATATTTGGATAATTACACAGATAAAGATAGAAAGAATTCAGAGGAATATGAGTTTCATGCTGCATTGCTAGGAGTCAATGACTGTGACTAATCTTCCATCACATTGATCAGAAATCCTGATGGTTTGGCATCTGACTCACTGTGTACTGATTTCCATCCACCCTTTGACACGCCAGGGGCCCTAGTTCCCGCAATCCTTGTGACACATCAGGGCCCTAGTTCTTGTACTACCTTGCAAATAACCAGGCTCACTATTATCATACAACTCTGTAACACTTAAAAAAAATATATATATAAGTGTGTCGGAGTTTTAATAAGAGTAACGATCAATAATCTGGAAAATCTGCTACTCCTGCACCACCAAAGTTTTGAGCGTGCTGGATTAGTAGTTTTACTGGGCGAGTGTATTCATTAATTTGGGAAGTAAATGTTCATCCAAGTGAAATATTCACTTTTCATTTTATTTTATTATTTATCATTTGGTGAACAGGACCTGGAGACAAAACGGAGTCATGGAGTCATACAGCACGGAAACAGGCCTAACGCGTCCAAGCTGACAAAGATGTCTCATCTAACCTAGTCCCATTTGCCTACATCTGGCCCTTATCCCACTAAAACTTTCCTATCCATGTACCTGTTCAAGTGTCTTTTAAATGCAGTTTTAGTACCTGCCTCAACTACCTACTCTGACACTTTGTTTCTTATATCCTCCACCCTCTGAGTTCCTAAAAGGTTTCCCCTTAGGTTCCTATTCTATCTTTTCCCTCTCACCTTAAACATATGTACTCTGATTCTTGATTCCCTTACCCTGGGTAAAAGACCCAGTCGTAAGATTTCACTCAAGTGATCGCCAGGTGTACGTTGCACCTTGGTAAAAACAGTTTTCTTCCTCATTTCACTGCTACCCTTGGGTAAAGTTTGAGCAGTGCAAAAGAAAAGTGTTACGGAGAGATAGGAAGAAATCTGACAACAGCACGAGCTCTATGCACTGAGCTAATCTATAAAGGTCAAGCAAATCTTCAAAGGTCACAAATAATGACATCTGTTTCTGGTCTGAGGTCCAGGCCAGAAATAACTTTAAAGCTGCAATGTGTAACACTGGGCATTAGCAGAATGTGAGTGTTGATAGCAGCAATATAAAGACACAGCCACACCTCCTTTCCTTTTTCATGTGCCTGATCAGTCGCAGCAGTTTAAACAGTAAATTTAAATCAGATGCCAAGGGGTCATCAGGGCCTGCAGAAACACAGGAGTTGATAGCCTATAAAAACTGCCCTGCAGAGAACTGGCTCCCAGTCTCATTAAGGCCCAGGCAGCAGTCACTAGTAAAAGACTAAACAAGAAAAAAATCGTCCGATATCTGGATTTCCTGGAACTGGTTAGGTATCATCTCCATTCCCATCCCTCAATCAGACAGTAGGGTCAGAGGGTCTCTCCCCATTGTGGTCCCGGTGAGTTCCCCTGCTCCCCAATATCTGCTTCTTTATGTGCTAAACATGTGCTGCATATAATACCTGATCAGATTCCTTATAGCAGAAAGTGAATCGAGATTGGAAAAACAACATTTGAATTGAGATTGTACCCAGAAAATAGACACAAAATGCTGGAGTAACTCAACAGGTCAGGCACCCTTTCGGAAGAAAAGGAGTAGGTAATGTTTCGGGTCGAGACCCTTCAGAAAGATGTGCTTACTAAAACAGTTTCAGTGTAGTTACCAAATGGACCAGGTTCAACATGAGGCAGCAAACATACACTTGGGTTATTCTGGTGCTAGTGGAGAGGGAGAGAACCCATTAATTCACTCCGAGGGGCCTGGACATTCTCACCAGTAAGTTAGATACCTCTGGGAAATCCTGTGTGCCAGGGATCAGGAGACCTACCAGGACCACCAGAGGAAGATGTCTGAAGAAGGGTCTCGAATTCCTTTTCTCCAGAGATGCTGTCTGACCCGCTGAGTTACACCAGCTTTTTGTGTCTATCTTCGGGTTTGAACCAGCATCTGCAGTTCTTTCCCACCATAGGAAGAACCTGGCAGGAGGTATCTCCAGCCGTGAAAGCAGCCCCTCACTCATGAACTTACAAGATATGTTGGGGTGAACTGCAGATCACAGAAACCAGTTGTACTGACACATATCAGTCTGAGGTTCAGCGGTTCATTCACTAGTGTGCTTTAATCAGTGCAGGTGGCCCTGCAGGGCAACATCAAGGGCGTATTGTGCGCCATCAGGAATTTCTCAGGTGATCGCTGGTGAACTAAGTCAGTGCTCAGGATTAGAGTGTGGAGGTCACATTGTCTGGACTGGGCTACAAGTTAACGGGATCTCTTCATGAAAGACATCTTTCTGTCAAACAGTCCCTAATATCCCATATAGTCAACTGTCTCCCTCTCTCCCTCCACTGGGAGATGAGGTTGCTGGTGTAATGTTGCCAGTTTTCCTCATCTCCCTGCCTCAGGTTCTGGGTCCCCTTTGGTGCTCTTACTCCAGCACTAGCTGCTGGCTGTGACGGTGAGGACATGCAGCGAGCGGTATACAACAATGAAGTCTCTGCACCGACTGTTCACGCCCTGCAGATTGTTCCTGGGCAGATGCAGATATCAGAGCCACGCTTGCACAATGTTCTCCACAATGGTTCTATTCCTTGCCAGGTTCCCTTTTAGCAACACACAGTTGCTGTGGTAGGAAACCAGACTGTTGTGAGGATAGAGTTCAATAAAAGGTGGCTCTTGTTCCCATTTTCCATCCCTCTGCGCAGTGCCCTCAGCTGTATAAACTGTCTGGCAGCTCAGCTAAGTGTACTTCTGGAAAATGGGACAGCTACCATCAGGGAGATCTTCGGATCTACAAATATGTTTTATGTTGAGCAGATCAAGGGAAGATCTCAGGACACAACAGTGGTTGGATCCCAGCAATGTTGGCAAGTCTCAGTGCCAGAGATGCTGTCACTCCCCTTAAAACTAAAATAAAAGTTGTTATTTCTGCACGGAGTGTTCACCAGCTCCATGTTGACACTCCAATCCAATTGTGACAAATGGTGTCTCTACAGAGCACACCACTTCTGCACAGGCTCCATCCTATGCAGGTTTGGTCCCCTAATTTGAGGAAGGACATTCTTGCTATTGAGGGAGTGCAGCGTAGGTTCACAAGGTTAATTCCCGGGATGGCGGGACTGTCATATGCCGAGAGAATGGAGCAGCTGGGCTTGTACACTCTGGAGTTTAGAAGGATGAGAGGGTATCTCATTGAAACATATAAGATCGTTAAGGGCTTGGACACGCTAGAGGCAGGAAACATGTTCCCGATGTTGGGGGAGTCCAGAACCAGGGGCCACAGTTTAAGAATAAGGAGTAAGCCATTTAGAACAGAGACGAGGAAACACTTTTTCTCACAGAGTGTGGTGAGTGTGGAATTTTACTTCGGAGTCACGTGAGTGACTACGTGAAGAACCCCGCCAGGACGCATGCGTGTCATATCGCTACACGCATTGCAACGAGTCACAGCAGGGGGAACGACATTCCCCTTGGTGGCAAAAATTGAAAGCCTGGAACAGCAGGTAAGGAGACTGCGTTCCAGAATTTGAAAGTCGGGAACAGACTCTGCGTTCCTTCCACTTACCTTACAGGTGGAGATATGGACCAGATCCACGAAGGCTGCGGAAAAGCTGGCGGGGGAGAACCGCGGAGTTGCGGGCAGCCGGCAGCAGCAGCCAACGGCACACCAATCTCCCGTAATGGGAACAGCTGTGCCCGACTTCGCTCCCGCACCGGCCACGGCCGGGCGGTAGAGCGAAGCAAAAAACTAACAGAGTCGTTGACTCCGATGAGTCCGACTCTGAATAGCCGCGAGCGGCCAGTGCCCGTGCGCATTGGGGCCGGTTGGAGCGGCTGCAGGAGGAACAGCTTCAAGCAGCCGCGACGGCCAGTACCCGTGAGCATTGGAGCCGGTTGGAGCGGCTGGAGGAACTGGAGCAGGAGCGGCTTCAGGAGTAGCGGCTTCAGGAGCAGCCGCGACGGCCAGTGACCATGAGGTGGTCAGTGCCCGAGAGCATCGGAGCCAGCTGGAGCGGCTGTTGGAGCAGGTAAGTGGCAGGCTCCGGGAGATGGAGACTAGTCACAGGGGGCAGCTAGTAAGTCCTACAGCAGTACCTCTTGTAGGGCTGCACAGTGTTTCTCCCTCATCAGCGGGGAGTATAGGGGGTCAATTCTGGGCTGAACCTGAAGAGGGGTGCAGAACATACCCCTAGTGCACATGGGGTGCAAGAAAACCTATTGGGAGACAGTTACCATCAGGGAACTGCAAAACACTGAATGTTCCCAGTATTAACCAGTGTATTTGAAAACATGGCAGGGCCAGGGACTTGAAACAACAGAAAGTTCTGAAAGTCCTAACAGCGGGAATTACGGGTTTCGCCCGCACAATAAACAAAGAAGACATGACACAAGATCACCAGGATGCACTGGCTTTATTTTGCAACTACCAATACGAGTAAACAGCATTGGGAAGAAGTGCCATCCAACCGGCTTTAGACCCTAATTTGCAGGCCTATGCAAACCTGGAACCTCCAAACCACCAATATTACTATTTGGAGGCAACTTATCAAAACAGGTAAAAGAACTTGACAAAGAGGGAAAACCCTGGGGCTCATTAAAGCAATGTCTAAAAACTACTTCCTGGGGAATGCGCTAACCCTCAACATCGACCCAACTACAGATCCAGACACCGGCACCTCAACGTCCACGGAGGATGCCGAAAAAGTAACAAACCTACTAATAGTAACCATGGAGGAAGGTGGGTCTGGTTCCTTACGAGGTTGGTGGGAGATTACAATTCTATCTGGATGCATGGAATAAATTAACTACCGACACTTATATTTTCAGAAGTATAGGGTTATACCATAGAATTTATATAAAACATAATCCTCCAGTTCAGCATGTACCGAACCGAATGTTCGTGCTTACAGGCAAAAAAAACAAAAAAAATAAAAACAAAACCCATATAAAAAAGGAGTAATGGAGGATATCCAACACGAATCACAGGAATTCGTGTCCAAAATCTTTATCATAAAATAGATGGTGGTTGCCACATCATCATAGATTTGACTAATTTGAATACTTTCGTACTTTATATTCACTACTAGATGGGAACCTTTGTTACTGCTGAGCAATTGATTCCTAGGTTACTACATGGCAAGCATCGTATTAAAAAATATTACACTATACAGTACCCATTAGAGGTGACCACAGATGTTATTTAACAATGGATCATCTGCGGTTCACCCTTAACACAGTTCACATGTCAGTGACTTTGCCGAAAGAAAAGGTTACAGCCTTAATGGAGGCTTGCAGTAAAACAAAACCATCCATCGGACTGGTAGCAAGAATAATTGGCATTATAGTGGCTGCGTTTCCAGCCACACAAATCGGACCTGTACATTATCAAAAATTACAGAGGGCAAACATTCGTGCACTCAAAAATTATGGGGGTCATTCTGACAGACCAATGAAGCTACCAACAGAGGCCACAATGGAACTAAAATGATGGAAACATAACATTAGGCATTGTTCCGATCCAAACATTATCAGCTACCCGTCTATGGAACTACATACTGATGCCAGTGCACTTGGATGGGATGCTACCAATTCCATCTCCAGCTGTGGCGGAGATGGAATGCACAGGAGGCATCATTATTACAAACACTGGGCATAAACTACCTGGGAATGTTGAGTGCATTCCATGGCTTTAAGTCATATTGTTCTGGGTTATCACCAGCATGTTAGACTACAAATTGACAACACCACCGTGGTAGCATATATCAACCATATGGGTGGAAACATATCGACATCATGTGACAATCTGGCCAACACAATTTGGCAATAGTGTATCCAGAGAGAGATTTGGATATCAGCTACCTACTTACCAGGTAAACTGAATCTAGTGGCAGACAACAGGTCACGCTAATTCTATGAAAAACACTGAATGGATGTTGGATAAAAAATGTATTGCTGAAATTACAGCACGGTATGGAACACCAGATATCGAACAGATAACACCATGCTCTCACCAGTTATCGAATTATGTTCATGGGAACCAGAACCTGGGGTAGTGGCTACAGATGCATTTTTCGCTGCATTGGGGGATTATTTATTTATGCATTCCCTCCTTCTGCCTCATCAGTCGGGTATTTAGGAATATACAGTAGACTCCGCGTCTGATATTTTGATAGTACCCGATTGGCCTACTCAACCATGGGTCCCGGTGATACACGACATGGTTTTAGAACCATGCATCACCATCCATCATAGACCTAATTTACTGGTTCTTCCCGCAACAAGGGGTAGTTACCCATGTCATAATTATATAAACCTATTAATTTATAGAGTTGAAAGCACCTCTACTACACCTGGGACTGACGGACCGAACAGTGGATATTATTTCAGCGGCCCAAAGACAGTCCACCAAAAAACAGTACTTGGTGTCTTCAAGAAATGGGAAGTACTGTCACAACAATAAACATCACCCACAGATCTATGAACATCTCGTCTGTTCTGGAATTCCTGGCAAGCCTCCATTACGGTGAGAGGCTCAGTCATAGTGCCATCAACTGCGCCAGAAGTGCTCTGTCAACATACCTGTGGCAAGGAACAGAGCGGCATTCTGTTGGGACACACCCTGGTAACCAAACTCATGAGGGGCATTTTAATGTTAATCCCCAAGAACCAGGTACTCCCAAACATGGGATGTGAGCATTGTACTGACCATGTTAAGAAACTGGTCTCCAGCTACAGCTCTGTCCCTACAAAAACTGACTATGAAAACAGTCATGCTGATGGCCTTGGTCACGGCACAAAGGGTCCAGTCACTACAGAAACTAAGGCTGGACAACATGATTATTTCATCTGGAAATTTAACTTTTCACATCAATGAAATAGTCAAACAGAACAGACAGGAGTCAGCAGGCCTAAAAAACAGAATTCAGGGCCTACCCGACAAATTGTCGTCTCTGTATTGTAACACACTTACGATTATATATGGAGTATACTAAGATCATCAGAGGGAAAGAAATGTCACTTTAATCAGCTACAAACAGCCACTCAAAACAGTGACAGTCCAGACCATCTCTATTTGGCTAAAACAGGTCCTAATAAATGCTGGAGTAGACACTAGCATTTTAAATCTCACTCCACCAGGGCTGCAGCTACATCGGCAGCTATGAAGTTGGACGTTCCTATGGACCAAATCCTCAAGACAGCAGGATGGTCCACGGAGGAAACTTTCCAACGACTTTATAACAAACCAGTCATTGAACCTGGAACATTTGCAGACACAAATTTAAGTTCTGTAATATAATTTACCCCATAAATAGGGGCAATAATTGGTGTTAATATATTTATCGTTGGGTTTCAATATCGTATTGATGTCTAATGATGTTAACTCTATTCTCCCCATAATCAAGGCAGATGTGATGCATGGACTCGTTTCCACGGCATGAAATCACAGAGCTTTAAAATCTTCACGTAGTCACTCACGTGACTCCGAAGTAAAATAGTAAGATTAAACGAGAACTTACCAGTTTGAAGTTTGATCGTTATTTTATGAGGATTAACGTTGAGGGAATACGTGCCCTCCGCTCCCACCCTTGATCATATGTTCAACTGGTATCTCTTCTCTAATCTTACTATGTTTAGTCATTACAGTTATCTGTGATTTCACACCGCTGCTTTGAAGAATGACACGCATGCGTCCTGGCGGGGTTCTTCACGTATTCCCCCAACATTACTCCTCATAAAATAACGATCAAACTTCAAACTGGTAAGTTCTCGTTTAATCTTACTATTCTCTGCCTCAGAGGGCGGTGGAGGCAGGTTCTCCGGATGCTTTCAAGAGAGAGCTAGATAGGGCTCTTAAAAATAGCGGAGTCAGGGGATATGGGGAGAAGGCAGGAACGGGGTACTGATTGGGAATGATCAGCCATGATTACATTGAATGGCGGTGCTGGCTCGAAGGGCCAAATGGCCTACTCCTGCACCTATTGTCTATTGTCTATTGTTCCAATGGAATGTTATCAGCCTGAAATATGAGCCTGTCCCCAGCTCCACGGACGCTGCCCGACCCTCTGAGGATATCTAGCGGGCTCTGTTTTCCCTCCAACAGTGTCTATCCTACAATTCTATCAGGATGGCCCAACATTTGTGTTTAGAGAGGCTGGCAGCCATTGCTAGGTATGTTGAGAGTGATGCAATGGTGCAGTAGATGGTGATGGCTATGATTCATGTTAGAACCTGACCTCTGGTGCTGCATGGAGTTTGCACGTTCTCCCTGTGACTGGATCTTTCACATCCTCCCATAGGACACGCGGGATGGTGGGTTAATTGGCTGCTGTAAATTATCCCCAAGTGTGACTGGGTGACAGGAGAATCAAGGGAGTTGTTGGGGGAAAGAATGAGTTACAAGGAAATAAATTGTGGATTGTGAAGGAAAGAACTGCAGATAATGGTTTAAATCGAAAGTAGACACAAAATGCTGGAGTAACTCAGTGGGTCAGGCAGCATCTCTGGAGAGAAGGAATGGGTGACGTTTCGGGTAGAGACCCTTCTTCAGCATCATAGACTTTATGGGCCAAACAGCCACTTTCTACATTGTAAGAAGATATGAAAATTAATATGAGGCATTGTGGTGACTCCATGGAGCATGAATCAGCTCTTCCCCCTGAGGATGATAACGTGTGTGATCCCTGGCAGACTGCTAGTGTCCTTGTGTCACCTGGTGACACTCCAGGAGGGATGGCTGTTGCCCATATTAAGGAGGCATATAATGAAATTAGTTGAACCTTGAAATTAGTTAGCTACTTAAGGAATGAATGTAAGCACACTCAAATCATGGGAAGAATGATTAATTCTGATGAGTGACACAAGCGAATAATACTGAACTGGGTCTACACAGGTATTTCACAATGTAGCCATCAGGTGGAGCAGTCCACCAGATGACAGGAGGTGAATGTCCAACAGGCAGTAGAGTCCAAGCATGTCCACCAGGCACGGGGTTCGAGGGGGTTTGTGGTTGTGGCAATCCTGTTACTAGCTCCCTGTTGTCTATTGATTGTTGGTAAGTGATGGGTGAGATTGTTGTTCCTGTTACGACTGCTGGAAGACATCTGTAAAGCAGGACTATGGAGGATGCTGAATTAACTCAGTGGGTCAGTCAGGCAGAGGATGATTGGGTGGGAGTCTATGTATATTTGAAAAGAAATGCTCCGAAAATGTAATTAACTGCGACATATTCACCTGACTGATAGACTATCTAAATTTCATAGATGCAAGACAATATGTATTTGGGTGAATGTTGCAAGGGCACTACAGTCAAAGGGGAACTAGTTGAATTGATCAATCCATCGACACAGGGGCTCTGTGCCTGATTGGATATCAGAAGGATAATCCTCTATAACTGGCACCAATTGCCCAGGCACTACTAAGGGGTGAATGCTAGATTCCCCCGCTCCAATGGTCAGCTGCCCAATATTACACTAGGGCCAAACAGCTGACAGATAAAATGTGTAGGAAGGAAGTGCAGATGATGGTTTACACCAAAGATAGGCACAAAATGCTGCAGTAACCCAACCGCAGGTGTGTGAGGAAGCTGATCTGGATTGCTTTGAGCCAGGGATATGGTGCAGCTCTCCACAGTCACAGAATGTGGACAAGGAATGTGAGAGGGGTTAAAAGATCAGATCTGGAGAGGACTGAAGTGGGGAAATCACTTTGGTGTGTGCCTTAGAATTTTCTTTCAATAGCTGGAGTCTGGCCAAGACAAGGAGATGGCTCAATGCTGAGATGCCCCAGCTAAACACCGCGAGGAACGTCACCCTCTCACAATGAGGAGAATAGAATAGCCCCAACACCCAGATAAGGAGAAAAGAGGGAAAGCACCAACCCAGTCCATCTTGAGGTTGTATCTCGAGTTCTTATATCGCACTTTATCACCTGAGTTGAATGCCTGAGATCTGGCCCATGGTAGATTGTGAACCACCTGGTTGATCCATGGTTTTGGTTTGGGATCTCTCAGATGGTCTTATGAAGTCAGTAACAACTGTATTTCTTCTGTTTCCGGTGTTGAGTCTTTAAATATCATTGACTCCAAGCAGTCTATAAATGCGGTGCAGTGGCAAACGCTAGACTCGCTGACTCACAGTGCAAGAGAACTGGGTTTGATCCTGATCTCAGGGGCTGACCAACGGAGTTTACACCCATATGACCACTGGGTGCTTTGATATCTGACTACATTCCAAAGATGTGAAGGTTTGTAGGTACACAAAAATGCTGGAGAAACTCAGTGGGTGCATCAGCATCTATGGAGTGAAGGAAATAGGCAGCGTTTCGGGCCAAAACCCTTCTTCAGACTGATCTGAAGAGTCTGAAGAAGGGTTTCGTCCCGAAACGTTGCCTATTTCCTTCGCTCCATAGATGCTGCTGCACCCGCTGAGTTTCTCCAGCATTTTTGTGAACCTTCGATTTTCCAGCATCTGCAGTTCCTTCTTAAACACAAGTTTTGTAGGTTAATTGGCTTCTGTAAATTGTTCCTAGTGTGTAGGATAGAACAGCAGTGTTGAATAGATAGAGAAGCACAGTGGTACAGCAATAGAGTTGCTGCCTACAGAGCCAGAGACTTGGATTAAATCCTGATTATGTGTGCTACTTGTGTGGAGTTTGCACTTTCTCCCTGTGATCACATGGTTTTCCATCGGGTGCTCTGGTTTTCTCCCACATCCCTAAGATGTGTGGATTTGAAGGTCAATTGGCCTCTGAACATTGCCCCTAATGCATAAGGAGTGGATGGGAAAGTTGGATAATATAGAACCAGTATGACGGACAGGTGATGATGGTCAGAGTAGACTCAGTAAGTTGAAGGGCCTGCTTTCATGCTGTACTTCAATGTCATTGACAGATGGTGCTGAATTGGTGCCATAATGTCACATAGCACAGAAACAGACCCTTTGGCCCACTCTGTCAATAGGCAATAGACAATAGGTGCAGGAGTAGGCCATTCGGCCCTTCGAGCCAGCACCGCCATTCAATGTGATCATGGCTGATCATCCCCAATCAGTACCCCGTTCCTGCCTTCTCCTCATATCTCCAATTCCGCTATCTTTAAGAGTCCTATCTAGCTCTCTCTTGAAAGCATCCAGAGAACCTGCCTCCACCGCCCTCTGAGGCAGAGAATTCCACAGACTTACAACTCTCTGTGAGAAAAAGTGTTTCCTCATCTCTGTTCTAAATGACTTACCCCTTATTCTTAAACTGTGGCCCCTGGTTCTGGACTCCCCCAACATCGGGAACATGTTTCCTGCCTCTAGCGTGTCCAAACCCTTAACAATCTTATATGTTTCAATGAGATACCCTCTCATCCTTCTAAACTCCAGAGTGTACAAGCCCAGCTGCTCCATTCTCTCAGCATATGACAGTCCTGCCATCCCGAGAATTAACCTTGTAAACCTACGCTACACTCCCTCAATAGCAAGAATGCCCTTCCTCAAATTAGGGGACCAAAACTGCACACAATACTCCAGGTGTGGTCTCACTAGGGCTCTGTACAACTGCAGAAGGACCTCTTTGCTCCTATACTTGACTCGTCTTGTTATAAAGGCCAACATGCCATTCACTTTCTTCACTGCCTGTTGTACCTGCATGCTTACTTTCATAGACTGATGAACAAGGACCCCCAGATCCCGTTGTACTTCCCCTTTTCCCAACTGACGCCATTAAAATAGTAATCTGAACTAGCAAGCTCTGTCCATGCTAGTCATCAGGTACCTATCAGTATTAATCCCATTAATCAGCTCTCATCCTGTAGCCTTATATACCATAGCTTTTCAAGTGCTCATTTAAATACTTCTTCAATGTTGAGAGAGTACCTGCCTCTCCAACCTCATCCAGCAGTGAATTCCAGAATTCCAGAATTCCAGTATGCATTTTAATCTTCTGGATAAGCCTACTATGAAGAGCTTTATCAAATGCCTTCCTAAAAATCCATGCAGACAACCTCCACTGTCTCATGTTTAAGAAAGAACTGCAGATACTGGAAAAATCGAAGGTAGACAAAAATGCTGGAGAAACTCAGCTGGTGAGGCAGCATCTACAGAGCTAGGGAATAGGTGACGTTTTGGGTCGAGACCCTTCATTATCATTATCATCCTTTTATTGTCATCATGCAAAGCAACAATTGTACAATGCAAAATGAGAAGACGTTTCCCAGGGAATACCGGAGCATCGCACATAAAAACTTAAACATTTCACGCATAAATAAAAAACAATCCAGTTCCTGATAAAAACAGTACGAATAGTTTAAAAAAGTGCAGGTAAAAAAAGCAACATTAAAATACAAGTTAAAAAAAAAACAGTCATAAAATGTCCTGAGCCAGTGCCAGAGTTATTACTCAGTGCCAGTTATTAAATTGTCAGTGCAAAAGCAGCAGAATCAGGTGGAGTGACTGTTTAGCAGCCTCACAGCCTGTGGAAGGAAGCTGTTTAGCAGTCTGGTTGTCCGGGCTTTGATGCTGCAGTATCTCTTTCCTGATGGCAGGAGATCTAGATGTGTGTGGAGTGGGTGCAGTCTGTCCTTTGCTATGCTCAGTGCTTTTTTCAGGCAGCGGCTCTGGAACAGTTCTTGTACCGAGGGTAGCGAGACGCCAATGATCCTCTCTGCTCCCCTCACTACCCTCTGCAGAGACTTCCTGTCTGAGCAGTTACAGTTGGAGTACCACGTGTTCATGCAGTACGTGAGTACAGACTCCACCGTGCCCCTGTAAAAAGTCCTCAGGCTGATGAAGGGTCCCAACCCGAAATGTCACCTATTTCTTTGCTCTATAGATGCTGCCTCACCCCGGCTGAGTTTCTCCAGCATTTTTGTTTATCTCCACTGCCTCATCCTCATCAATCACTTTTGTCACCTCTTCAAAAAACGCAATAAATTCACCTTACTCAAATCCTCTCTATATCTCCTAACCTTTGTCTCATAGCTAAGCCCAATGGCCAGAGATAACTCTGCCCAGGCTTATCACTTACTCTATTTATGCCCCTCATCATTTTGTGTCCCACTATCAAGTTTCTCCTCAGCCGTCTCCAAGGAAAACAAACCCAGCCTATTCAGTTTTTCTTCACAGCTGTACATTCCATCCCAGGCAACATCCCAGTGAATCTCCCCATACATTCAGTCCTGCCTGTGGTGTGGTGACCAGAACTGTGCTCAGTAGTCCAACCACAGTCTAAGCTAATGTTTAGCTGCCTTCGGTCTGCTGGATCACTCAGCTGCCAACTATTTTAACTCCCCTCTCCATTCCCAAAGTGACCTTTCATTCCTGGGCCTCCTCCATTGCCAGAGTGAGGCCTCATGCAAACAGAAGGAACAACACCTCATGTTCCACATCGCTGCTTACAACCTAACAGTATGAACGTTGAATTCTCCAATTTCAGGTACCAACTCCCCCACCGTCTCCCCCCCCCCCCCCCCCCTTTTCCCTGTGCCTCACCTGGACGTACATCCATTTCTCCCATTACCCCGCTCCCTTCCACCTGTATTCCTTCCTCTGGCTTCCCAATTTACTCCTCACCTTATCTAACAGCCTTTTCATCTCTGGCCTTTGTCCACTCATCTGCCAATAAAAATAGCCTTGCCCGTATCCACTTGTCACTTGCCAGGCCTTGATCCACCATCATCTCCTTCCACACTTTCTCCCACCCCCTCCACCACTACAATTGATCTGAAGGAGGGTCCCGACCTGAATATAGCGCTCGTGCCATACATGGCAGCCGCGCCAACAGCCTGTCTCGTCTTTTTCTTCTTTTGCTGTTTTGGTCTGTGTTTATTGTGTTTTTATGTTTGATGGTTTAATGTTTTTAGTGCACCTTTAGTTTTTGTACAATGTGGGGGTGGAGGGGGAGGGTTGGGGGAAACCTTTTTTATCTCTTTCCTCGAAGGAGATGCAATTTTTTTCATCGTATCTCCGTCTGCGCTGCAGCTTTGATATGGTGGAGCTGGCGGTCCCTTTGTTAGGGATCGACTGCAGGAGCTCCAACCGCAGGAGCTTCGAGCGCCCCGATGCAGGAGCTTTGATCAAAAACTGCGGGACAAATGGAGGAAAGACGTTATTTGCCTTCCATCACGGTGGGCAACGTGAGGTCGCCGAAAAACCAAGATGGACATGCTGCCTGCACTGGTGAAGACTTGGGGGGAATGCCGTGAGTACAGTGATCTCTGTGTTTTGCGGTGGCTGTTTAAGTCCATGTTTGATTTTTATGTGGTTATGTATCTTGTTGCTTGTATGACTGTTAGCAAATCAAACCCCTTGTATGTTTACATACTTGGCTAATAAATTAATTACAATTAAAAAACCTTGCCTATTCATGCTTTCCAGAGACGCTGCTTCACCTGCTGAGTTACTCCAGTGCTTTGTGTCTACTTTTGAGGTTTTATATCGTTGCATCTTAAATAAAGAGCAACATCTGCCTTCACATTTGGTTCGATCCACCATACCCAAAAGAAAAATGTTCCTGTCATTGAAAACCATAATAAAGATGAAGATGCTGAGAATCTGAAATAACAACATAAAATGCTGAAATGATTTGTGGAATTCCCTGCACCATTTGTGGAATTCCCTGCCACAGAGGGCAGTGGAGGCCAAATCACTGGATGGATTTAAGAGAGAGTTAGATAGAGCTCTAGGGGCGAGTGGAATCAAGGGATATGGGGAGAAGGCAGGCACGGGTTATTGATTGGGGACGATCAGCCATGATCGCAAAGAATGGCGGTGGTGGCTCGAAGAGCCGAATGGCCTCCTCCTGCAACTATTTTCTATGTTCTATGTTCTATGATCAGAAACACTAACTCTGTTTTTCCTTCCAGAGATGCTGCTTGACCTGCTGTGTGTTAACAGTACGTTTCTCTAGGAGCTTTTTAATGAAATAATTCCACAGAATCCAACTCGATACCATGGGGAGAAAGCTCTTTCAATGAAATTCCATCCAATTTGCATGGCGTGGGTTATAAATCTCATGATACGCCCTTGTTTGCTACGAGTTTCATTCCTCTTTATTGGGTGAAATGCTCCAGAGCCAAGGGGAGCCTGGGGGAAAGGTTGGACTGGTTGGTTTGATCTGATGTATTAATTGTTATTGATGAATCACAAAGACGTCAATTATCCTGAAACCAAATTGATGAAATACACCGCCCACACGTTACCTATTTTCAGATGCTGAGTACACAGCTGAGCATTTGGAATATTAGGTAGCACAAGACTAAAATGGACCAGCCCACCTCAGCAGGTGAAGAAGGGCTCAAGTCGCACTGAGTGAGCCGATGGGTGGTACTTGGAAAAGCAGAGATACGGTCTGATGAAGGGTTTTGGCCCGAAACGTTGCCTATTTCTTTCGCTCCATAGATGCTGCCTCACCTGCTACCTACCTTCGATTTTCCAGCATCTGCAGTTCCTTCTTAAAGATAATTGGAAGTGGATCTGCTTCATGTATCTGGATCAGAGTGAGAAGAAGGGACCCAACCCAAAAGGAACTGCAATGCGGATTTACACCGAAGATAGACACAAAATGCTGGAGTAACTCAATGGGAGATCCAGAGATGCTGCCTGACCAGCTGTGTTACTCCAGCATTTTGTGTCTATCCCAAACCAAAATGTTGCTTAGCCATTCCAATCGGGCTGCACAGCGGTGGATTCAGTGCGTGGAAGGGCCTGTTTCTATGCTGTATCTCTAAACTAAATTAAATTATATCCATAGATGCTGCCTGACCCGTTGAGTTACTCCAGGACTTTGTATTTTGCTCTGGTTTGGA
This sequence comes from Amblyraja radiata, assembly GCF_010909765.2. Taxonomy (NCBI): domain Eukaryota; kingdom Metazoa; phylum Chordata; class Chondrichthyes; order Rajiformes; family Rajidae; genus Amblyraja; species Amblyraja radiata. The sequence goes on from NW_022630498.1 coordinate 205,405, forward strand.
CATGTTGGACATGTTAATTTCTGTGGCAAAACAGAAAACCAGCTTGGACATATTTTTTCAAACGAGAAATGATGGAAATGATAGAATGATCAGGCAGCTGCCTTGATCTGAGTGGTGTGGAGCTTCCTGAGTGTTGGCATTGAGCTCATTCAGGAAAATGTGTGCCTTGTAAATGGTGGAAAGGCTTTGTGGTGTCAGGTGGTGAGTCACTCGCCAGGGGGAACCAAGCCTCGGTACTTCCCATTTAGCTCCCAGTATCAATGTAGCTGGTCTCGTATGTCGGCTTAATAGTGAGCCCCAGGATGTTGATGGTAGGCAACTCGGTAATGGTTAGTCATTGTTTGGCAGCTTTGTAACCAGAATGTTACTTGCAGACACAAGGAACTGCAGATGCTAGAATCTTGCAAAGTGCCGGAGTAACTCAGCGGGTCAGGTAGCATCTCTGGTGGATATGTGTAGGAGACGCATATTGGGGTCGGGACATTTCATCAGACTGCTGACAAGAATGGAACTTGCTAGTTTTTTGACCTGTAACTGAATGGACGGAATGTCATTGGCAAAGCTGCCTTCCTTTGTGTTCAGTGTGACTCTTTGATACGATATGGTAGAACTCTTTGATA
>NW_022630498.1:206524-233918 GCF_010909765.2 Amblyraja radiata
GAGGTGGCCAAAAATGACGGCCGTAGGTGGCGGCGTTCTCTCGGAAATCGCAGCACAGAATGCCAAAACCGGTCAAGAACAGACTTTTAGTAATATAGATATATGTGTGTGTGTGTGTGTGTGTGTGTGTGTGTGTGTGTGTATAAACATATTATCATAAACATAAAGTATATTTTACATTAAAATAAACTTGAAAATGGTGAGGTTCGCAGTCAAAGCATGCTTTGGCTGTGAAACCACAGGGAAGAGCACAGCAGGCAATTTAGAAAGCATTTGGCATTATTGAGCTGGAGGCAAAGACATAATTTGCAAGGAGCCTATTCCCGCACATATAGGTTTTTGAAGATATTAACCGCTGAGATAAATGAAAGTCTGCATGATAACTTTTGATCAGGCTCTTGTGTCTGGAATTCATGCAGGTCAAGTTAATGCTGACTCTCAACTTCATGCTGGATCATTGCTGGATGCCAGAGCAAAACTCTACTATAGTTCTTCATTTGTTCACTGCTGCATTGGAGAGATCCCTAGGATTTCCTTTGTAGGAAAAATATTATTTTTGATTTCCTTGACAAACAGCTGACATCTTTGACAGCTGACTTCTTATGAATACAAGCAACCATTTACTGCACTTGAGCGTCAATCAATATTCATTGAGAAGTCTCTCATGGAACTCAAAGTACATTTTAAGCTAAAACTGACCATTTCAGGGGTAATAATGGGACAATTGATGGTCTTGGTGGCAGAAGCAAAATTTTTCATTCTTTTCACAATTAATGTAGGTGTGATCACCATAATGCCATGTGTCCCGCTCAAGCAATTAATGTTATTTTAGATATTCCAGTTGGTTTCCATCCTATACATAAAAGGGGATTGAACTGCCAGCATAAAATGGATGTTTCATCTCATTAAGCAGCCACACTGTTATTCCTCAGCTTCTCATTGTAAGAAAGGGAGAAGAAGCCTGAAAAAAAGAATAAACTACATCTTGCAAGTCTTATTTATTCATTACTAAAATTACATAGCAACTGTAGTATTAGTGAAATTATTTCACTATAATTGAGTCTACAGCCGAGAAGCAATCCTTTATTACTGGAAAGGCATCTCTCTTTGTTCAATAGCAATCATGATTCTCCTTGAGCATGCTAACCTGAAATGCATGATGTTAACTGTTACTTGATGCTGCATTATAGAATATAGAATAATGACAGCAGCTGCCACACTATTGTAACTTATCTGTGCACAATGAAATATGTTATGCGTTAAATATTACTAGACTTTAGAAACCATTTAAGAATAGAGCAACATCATATAATGAGAACAGAAAATTATGACATATTTCTATCAGGGTAAGCACCGTAATGTTGGGTGGTGGTAAGTATGTAGGTGTTTTTTGATATAATATTGGATCACATTGTTGCCTTTGTGGCTGCAAACTGAATGGTGAAGAGCTGCTCCCTTTCAATTTGAGTCAACACAGAAGTCCTTGATTCAATTTCCGTTTTCGGGTCAAGACTAATTTAAGGAGCCATTGGGATGGTTGGCTGTTGGACACAGGTGAGTATGTTGTCTAATAGGAGTTGTATTGGTGACCTCATGAGGAGGACTTTAATGTCCTGCACCTACACATCAGGTGACCTCTCAAGGACTCGGTAATAAATGGTTCAATGATCTGGTGACAACCAGACCATACAACCATTATTTCAATCCTATGACCCGCAGATCTCCAAACAGAAACACTCCAAAATGCATGTGTTATGTCCCAGTTGTCTACACTCTTTTACTTTGTGTTAGCTCTCTGCAAACTTCATCTGCTCCCATCAAAGAAACGTATGAGTCAGAGGAATTCTACTTCTGCAGAAGAGAGAGATGATTTCACACGTGCAACATCTCTGCTTGCATAACAATCAACCTGTACACGGGTGATAAATCTTGGCTCAAGCAGGAAAGCCAAATGCTATTGTGGAGAATAACAACTGGTCACACGCAGTTTTCTATTCCTCCTGAACCATGAGCTCATGACTTGCACTTCTGTGTCCAGTAATAGCAACAATCTGCTCATGATTGGCACCTCATGCTCAATGAGATCCGTAGTCTGCTCCTGAATGGCATCTCAAAGGGACATCAAGTTTTGATATATTTTTAAGACATGGATGGAGGTCATATCGAGTTAATCCAACTCTCAGTGCATTACCATCTGTCCCATTGCCCCACTTACATTCCTGTAATTGAATCTCTCTCACAAACCATTCATTCTATCCTAGTTCTTCTACACTCACCTACCAATGCCAAGGGGAATTTAAAGTTGCCAATTAGTCTACATCTTTATGATGTGGGACAAAACTGAAGCACCTGAGGGAAACTCACGTGTTCACAGTGTACAATGCACAAACTCCACAAAGATAGCATGTGCCATACCATTTTTCTTGAGGAGCTTCAACTGTTCCTGTGTGGCAGAGACTGGACCTTTAGCTGAATCCGATTGAGACTGTATAAAAGCAGAAATATATTGTGAGGCCTCTGTGTATTTACGGCAGCTGGAACCTAATTTAATGGGTACATGTTATTTGTGTGGATCTTTTGCAAAGTGCATCACTTCCAGAGTGAATGTAGACCTTCTGATCATAGCCTTTACCAGAATCGTCTGGGGCAGTATAAATGCATGGACCCATTATCTGGTGAACCCATGCATCAGATTGACTATGCCTCATGCCAGGATGCAGCTTGGCTAATTCCATATTTTTGCCATGCTCAAGCTGCCAGAATCTGAGCTGTTGTTGTGTACTTCGTTCATTGGTATCATCATTCCCCTCCAATGATTTCCCCTCCATTTTTTTCTCTCATTCCTCCAGCTACTACATCTATTTATGCTTCCCTGCTCTGTAATTTGTTTTATGGGGAAACAGGACTCTCTCTCCGTACCTGCAAAGAGAAGATAGTTGCATTTATAAACGATGCCCCAAACACATTTAATATGAAGTAGCATACAAGGTAGTGAAAGTCAAAAGGTATAGGAACCTCAATTGGCCCAGTCAAATAAATACCATGAGTACAAGAGCAGGTCAGTGGCTGCGTATTCTGAAGTGAGTGACATATTTCCTGACATCCTAATGCCTTTCCAACATCTACAAAGACACAAGCCAGCAACACTATCAAATGTGTAGGAAGGAACTGCAGATGCTGGTTTACACTGAAGATAAACACAAAATGCTGGAGTAACTAACACAATGGAATAATGCCCAGACGAGTGTAGTTCTATCAACTCAAGAAACCTGACACCATCCAAGACCATGCAAGCCTCTTTTAATGTCATATCCTGAGAAGCTGAACCTATGTGGAGGGATTAGAATATCATTAGTGGGGTGAGCATACTCTCTTTGTTTTGTATTGCATGGATCTCTCTCTCTCCCCTTCTGTCTCCTCCATTGTAGTTTTAATGTCTTTTGCTGCCATCAGGCTGCCAAAGGATCTGTACTGTATCATTAAGGCAAACATCCTTCTCTGGTTGCTGTACATGTGCACTAAATTGAATAAGGAACTGTGCAGGTTGTATTAATGTTGTTGCATTTGTTTTAACAGAAAACAAAATGCTGGAGTTCAATGGATGAGGCAGTGTCTGTGGAGGGAATAGACAGATGTTTTGGGTTGGGAAGCTTAGTCACTCTGGTGAAAAGTCCTGACCTGAAACGTCATCTGCCTATTCCCTCCACAATGCTGCCTGACCTGTTGAATTCCCCCTGCAGTGCCTTTGCTTAAGATTCCAACATCTGCAATTTCTTGAGTCCACACTTGTTTTGTTTTTTTAAATCACATTTTCTTGACGGAGAGCAGAACTGCCGAATGATAATCTTCAAGTGAACTAAAACAGGTGCCATTCAATTTCTAGGACTTGTTCTTAATTGTTTGTAATTTTAATATCAGCAAATTGCATGAAATTCAGGAGAGTCAGGGGTGGAAGTTAGTGGAGTGGTTATTATTAATGAGAAGATGCTTGGGTAGCTAAAAGTTCTGAAGGTGGTTTAGTCACCTGGACCTGATTGACTGCATCTCAGGGTTCTGAAAGAGATTACTTTAGAGATTGTGGAGGTATAATGGGCCTGTCCCACGGGCGATTTTTCAGTGGACTGCTGGCGATTGTCAAGTTTCCGGCAGTCGCCTGAAAAACCGGCAACTGTCAGAGTGAAACACACACAAACACATCGATCCCTTCATCAGCCTGTTATGCAGGCGGGGGGCAGGGCAAGCGGGGGGAGCGCGGTCTAAAAAATTCACACGGTGCAAAGCCAAGGTGAAACAGACACACACCGCGATGAAGGTTGGTGCTGTAAAAAGACGGCCTAAGCACAGTGTACGGTAAGTCCTTTGGGGGGGGGGGGGGAGAAGGACTGGAGACAACTTTTAATGAGGCCGCGACTAGTTCCCAGAATGCGGGAACTGCTCACAGCCATGAAGGCAACTCCCCGGCAACCACCCGCCACATGTGGCGACCATGTTGCGACTGCATTGTCTCCTGCTGTCGCCTAAAAAGTCACCTATGTGGGATAGGCCCATTAATAGTAATCGTTCAAGAATCAGTAGGGTCAGGAGGGGTTCCTGACGATTGGTAAATTGCAAATATTACTCCGCTGTTCAAGAAGAGGGCAAAGCAGAAGAGTGGAAACTATGGGCCGGTTAGCCTGGCTTCAATGATTGGTAAATTTTTATAAAGAATGAGCTTTCTAAGTTCGAAGAATCTAATCATTAAATAGGCTTTGTCAAAGGGAGATCTTGCCTGACGAACCTGTTGGAATTCTTTGAGGAAGTAAATAGCAGCATAGACAAAGGAGAGTCAGTGGATGTGGTTTACCTGGATTTTCAGAACGCCTTTGATAAGGTGACGCACGTGTGGCTGCTAAAGAAGACAAGAGCCTATGGTATCAGAGGGAAGATACTAGCATGGATAGCAGGTTGGCTGGGTGGTAGAAGGCAAAGAGTGGCAAAAAAGGGGATTTTTTTAGTTGGCTGCCAGTGACGAGTAGTGTTCCGCAGCGGTCAGTGCTGGTACCGTTACTCTTCAAGTTTTTTCAATGATTTGGATGAGTAAGTTGAAGGCTTTGTGGCCAAGTGTGTAGATGATATGAAGATAGGTGGAGGGGCAGGTAGTGTAGAAAAGACAGAAACTCTGCAGAAGGACTTGGACAGGTTGGGAGAGTGGGCAAAGAAGTAGCAAATGGAATACAGCGTAGCGAAGTTAGAATATAATAGTAAGATTAAACGAGAACTTACCAGTTTGAAGTTTGATCTTTATTTTATGAGAAGTTACGATGAGGGACTACGTGAATAAGAACCCCGTTCGTGCGCATGCGCGTCAATCTTCAAAGCAGCGGTGTGAAATCACAGATAATAATTACCGAAGCATAATAGTAAGATACGTGAGACAAACATAACTTCCAGCTGATCTTTATGAGGGTTGGGAGCGGAGGGCACGTAGTCCCTCATCGTAACTCCTCTTAAAATAAAGATCAAACTTCAAAATGGAACGTTCTCATTTAATCTTACTATTTTACGTGAGTGACTACGTGAAGGTTTCAAAGCTCTGTGATTTTATGCCGCGAGAAACGAGTCTACACAACCTCAACTGATTCTATGACAAATGAGGGAAAACCTTCATAATGCATACAGTCATGACATTGATTTAAAACATGCTGATGCTGTTAATGAAGTAATAATCATAGTAACACCTATAAATAAAGTATGTAAATAGAGTTGCCAAATACCTTTGGTCTGGCATTGGGTTATTATAAAATGTTTGGAAAAACGAACCCATTAGTTTTTTTTTCAATGCTTCAGCCGTTAGGATGTGATCCAACGGAACGTAAACAACCCTTGCTGCCGATGTTGCAGCAGCCCTGGTGCAGTGAGATCTGAAATCAGTATCTACTCCTGCATAGATGAACCCCGTTTTATCCCTGGACATCGTCTGACCGGATGCGTTTAAAAAAAAAACAACAAGCATAGCAAGTTCAGAGCCTTGAAAGACTCTTGGTGACCTTAACATATAGTTGTATATGTGTACCCACACATAGCCAAAGGTCCCTGGGTATGCCTTGAATTATTTTCAGACCTACACCCCTCTTAAATATAGTTTGAGACTCCAAATGATCCCTGTAAATGGGAACACCTTATAAAATCAGTTGTTAATTAGCCATTTTTCATAATGATCAGGCCACTCCTTACATCATTTTTTGCCTCTTAAATGACAACTCTGGCCCAATTTTCGAGCCTGTCTTGCAATACAGTCCTGGCCATAATACTATTCTGGCCCCAATTCTGGACCTGCATTGCAAACAACTCTGACCATTTTACCAAGCCTGTTTTGAAGGCAATCCTGGCCATAATAATGAGCATGCCTCAAAACACAATTCTGGCCCAATTCCAACCTGCTTTACATGGTTAGATGCCTCTAAGGAGATGATTATGCTTAATCATTCGTGAATTGTGCAATCAAAGGGAAATCTTACCAACATGTTAGTGGTCTTTAGTTCCAGAATATATGGAGCCTCTGGCTGCTTTAATGCTGCCACCAGCTTCAGTGAACCGCTTACTGCTGATGCAAATGAGGCTTTGCCCGTTGTTGGCCTTGACTGGTCCAACAGCTTGTGCTTCGTCCTCCAGGTTTTCCCTGTTGAATAGGTTTTACCTGAATAGTAGATTCAGCGGCTGTTTTTAATGCCTGAGCGGTGTTCACTGCATTGTGTTGGGATAGCAAACCTTTCTGCCAGGCATGGTACTTTAGACACATGCCCTGTCCCTTGGATATGCTCCATAGCTCAACCTCAAACTTGGCATCAGGTTTGTAGTGACCCAGCATGCTCCCTGCTCTATAAAAGAGACGCATTAAGCAGCTCTATTACAAGGCGCTACTGGCACGGGCTCTTCCATAGATCCGCGCTCATTTCCCTAGAGGGAAACATAAAGCAACCTTGTTACAAGGTGCTGCTGGAGCTGGCTCTAACATAAGCCTACACCACCATAGACTAGGCATGCATTTAAGCAGCCCTGTTACAAGATGCTGCTGGCGCTGGCTCTCCCATAGGCCAATGCTGTCATTAGTCTAGGCATCAACATGAAGCAGCCCTGTCAAAAAAGGTGCTGCTGGCACTGGCTCTCCCATAGGCCTACGCTGCCATAGACTGGGCATATACTTTAAGCAGCCCTGTTAAAAGGCGCTGCTGGCGCTGGCTCTCCCATAGGCCAACGCTGCCATTAGCCTAGGCATCAACATGAAACAGCCCTGTCCAAAGGTGCTGCTGGCGCTGGCTCTCCCATAGGCCTGTGCTGCCATAGACTATGCATGCATTTTAAGCAGCCCTATCTCAAGGTGCTGCTGGCGCGGGCACTCCTATAGGCCGGCGCTGCCATAGACTAGGCATCAAACAGCCCTATCTCAAGGTGCTGCTGGCCCGAGCTCATTGCCCCACGCTGCCATAGACTAGGCGTCAAGCAGCCCTGTTCCAAGATGCTGCTGGCGCTGGCTCTCCCATAGGCCAATGCTGTCATTAGTCTAGGCATCAACATGAAGCAGCCCTGTCAAAAAAGGTGCTGCTGGCACTGGCTCTCCCATAGGCCAACGCTGCCATTAGCCTAGGCATCAACATGAAACAGCCCTGTCCAAAGGTGCTGCTGGCGCTGGCTCTCCCATAGGCCTGTGCTACCATAGACTATGCATGCATTTTAAGCAGCCCTATCTCAAGGTGCTGCTGGCGCAGGCACTCCTATAGGCCGGTGCTGCCATAGACTAGGCATCAAACAGCCCTATCTCAAGGTGCTGCTGGCCCGAGCTCATTGCCCCACGCTGCCATAGACTAGGCGTCAAGCAGCCCTGTTCCAAGGCGCTGCTGGCACGGGCTCTCCCATAGGCCCACGCTGCCATAGACTAGGCATCAAACAGCCCTGTTCCAAGGTGCTGCTGGCGTGGGCTCTTCCATAGGCCCACGCTGCCATATACTAGACATCAAGCAGCCCTGTTCCAAGGCGCTGCTGGTGCGGGCTCTCCCATAGGCCCACGCTGCCCTAGACTAGGCATTCAAAAATAAGCAGCCCTGTTCCAAGGTGCTGCTGGCGCAGACTCCTCCATAGGCCCACACTGACACAACTCCCTAGTGTGACTAGATGGAGCATCTTCTCCATTATTATTTCCATCCTAACCAACCTCAAATTTTTTATACCTTACTGGAGGGGAACCCTCCCAGCACTAATGCTGACTTTTGAGGTTAGTTTTGATCCCATATCCTGGGGACCACTGTGGTCTGGAAACGGTATTGCTGCTGGATTTCCCTACCCTGGGAACCCCAGCATCTGTATATTTTACCGGAGGGGAACCCTGCCGGTTCTGGGGCTGACCGTCTAATCGGTTTTACCCCACCATATCGGGGAACCCCACCATCTATATCTATTACCGGAGGTGAACCCTGTCGGTATTAGGGTTAATCGTCTAAACAGTTTTACCCCACTATATCGGGGAACCCCACCATTTATATCTATTACCGGAGGGGAACCCTCCCGGCAATAGGGCTAACCGTTCTTTAAACGGAGCCTCCAGAGGAACCCACTCCTCTGAGAATGCCATTTAATTTCAAAGTACCCGTAACTACCCGGGTCTCTGGCACTACAAATCAGCAACTCTAACGCTGCTGTAGTGCAACTACGACTGGGATAGTCCCCAGCGTTTTTAAACGCTAAAAAATCGCAGACCTGACTTACCAGCTATACTGGTTCCCTCATCGGCCTCGCGAAGTACCAGAAGGAAACCTCTGAAAAAGAGGTTCCTGCACGAAATCTAAGAAAGGTAAGAAATAGAAACCTTACCTTCTTAGTTTAACTTACCGCTGGCAAGCAGGCGACATGCTTGCCAGTCCGGTGCTTCCGCCATGTGAACGACGATATGACGCGCATGCGCACGAATGGGGTTCTTATTTACGTAGTCACTCACGTGACTCTGAAGTAAAATGTAATGCTGAGGCTTTATAAGGCACTGGCCAGACAGCATTTGGAGTATTATGAGCAGTTTTGTGCCCCTTAGCTGAGGAAGGGTGTGCTGGAGGAGGATGTTTACGAGAATTATCCCACGGATGATTGGGTTAACATATGATGAGCGTTTGACGCCTGTACTTGGTGGATTTTAGAAGGATGAGGGGACACTTCATTGAAACTTGCCAAATAGTGAAGCCTGGATAGAGTGAATGTGCATACGATGTTTCCACTAGTGGGAGAGATTTGGACCAGAGACCATACCCTTTAATTAATGAGGACTTTCTTTATTCTGAAGGTGATGAATCTGTGGAGGCCGTAAATGGAGGACTGTGGAGGACTGTGGAGGCCGTAAATGGATATTTTTTAAGGTGGAGATTGATAGATTCTTGATTAGTTTGAGTTTTGGGGGTTACGGGGAGAAGGCAGGAGAATAGTTGAGAGGGAAAGGTAGATCAGCCATGATTGAAAGACGTAGTAGACTTGATGGGTCTAATAGCCTAATTCTACTCCTATAACCATGAACTTATGAACCCTCCAATTCCAATCCCCCCATGGCAGATGAGGAATGCTAATTCAAATTATTGAGTAAATCTGATATAAAAATCTAGTATTGATGACTAGGAAGCTATTGGATTGAACCTTCCTAGCTATCTGCAACTGCACTAATTTGATGTCATTTGCAAACTTACTAACCATCTCCTTTCATTTATGTCCAAATGGTTTATATACTGTATATTACAAACAGCAGGCTCCAGCACAGATCCCTGCAAAACTCCAAGGGTCACAGACTTGCAGACAAAATAACACGCTTTTACCACAATCCTCTGTCTTCTCTGAGTAAGTCAGTTCGGAATCCAAACAACTAAGTCTCCATGGATCCCATGATCTTCTGGATTAGCCTACCATGAGGGACTTTACCAAATGCCTTACGAAAAACTATGTAGACAATATGCCTTAACTGTCTCAAATCCACAAAATGCGGTGAGTTCCTGTTCTTTGAGTGAATATACCCTTGCAAATAAGAACAGCTTTTTCTCTGCCTCATGATGAAAAAATGTCTTCAAAAAATGAGTTTAACTGAGATCTTGAACTGTGGCCACATGATGAACCGTGTGGTTACCAACACAGAACCATAGTTTCTTCAACTAAAAATGTTGAGTGTGCAGCGACAGTTTGTATGATTCTTGTCTTTAGCACACATTCAATTTATTCTTGCATTGTCCAAATTTGGCAAGAGAGGAGAGAAACCAAAGGAGACAGATACTGATAGCTAGCCAGATACTGTTCACTTCCTGAACATGAATGATAATTCATGTGGTGGCATACTTCAAATGTGTTAACTTGAGGTGATTAAGCATTGTGATGAAATGGCTTAAGATGAACATTGTAAATAAAATAAAATCTGAGAAGAAAACTTGAAACAAATTCAAGAGCAGCACGAGGGCACAGCGGTAGAGTTTTTTTTTTGGAATTTATTTTATTAGAAGCAATTGTACAGGAATAAGGCAATCGACATAACAGTTATACAATTATTGTCCAGCTTCATTTTTACCATTGAAACCTAAATCAAAAGAAAGAAAAAAAAGAGAAAAAAGGAGAGAATGAGGAAAAAGAAGTAAAATAAAGGAAAGAAAAGAAAAGACCCCTAAACTACCAAAGAAGTGCAAGAGAAAAGAAAAGAAATAAGAAAAGAGAAGATGGAGATATACCTTCCCCCCCTCACCCATCCCTGGCATCGGTTTAAAATTTGTGTTTAACCATTCTGTTGTTGCATAAATTCAGTGAAAGGCAACCATGTTTTAAGAAATTGATCTGCTTTTTCAGCCAAGACTTCTAAATGTAGTGTCTTGGACATATCAGTAATCCACATCTTCACTGTGGGAACTGTTGTCTTTTTCCAAAATTTGAGTATGAGTTTTTTTGCCTTTATTAGGCCGTAGTCAAAGAAATGTCTTTGAAATATCGTTAGCTTAGAACAGGCCTCTGACATACCTAACTTGCTTGTATCGGCATGTCTATTCATACACTCGTCTATTATATCTGGACCCATAAAATGACAGTCTTGTGCACAGCGGTAGAGTTGTTGCCTTACAGCACTTACAGTACTGGAAACCTGGGTTCGATCCTGACTACGGGTGCTGTCTGTGTGGAGTTTGTACGTTCTCCCCGTTACCTGCGTGGGTTTTCTCCGAGATCTTCGGTTTCCTCCCACACTCCAAAGACGTACAGGTTTGTAGGTTAATTGGCTTGGTGTATATGTAAATTATCCCTAGTGTGTATAGGATAGTGTTAATGTGCGGGGATCGCTGGTTAGCGCGGACTCAGTGGGCCAAAGGGCCTGTTTCCACGCTGTATATCTAAACTAAACTAAACTAAACTAATTGTGAAGCGATTCAGGAATGCTGGGATTGCTGCCAGGAGATGTTAGGTGCTGATAATATGAAAGTGCTGTTATATTGGGAAACAAATTATATGGATGAATGGCAGAGACCTCAAGTAAAACATGTTTGTGATAGAAATGCAACAGCTGCAGGGATCCTGTGGTTGAGGTTCTAAAATCAATTTGGTATGTTTGTTCACACAATTCCTCCATCCTTCATTGATGTGCCCTATAAAGAGAAATTATCACAACAATGTGATGGAAAGTATAGTTCTGGTGCTTTTGCAAATATTAAACAAACCCCAGTTCTGGAATTGGTTTTCATCATTCAGAGCATTGAATATAGAAGTTGAGATGTAATGTTACACTTGTAGAAGTTGTTGGTGAGGTTACATTTGGAGTGTTGTGTTTAGTTTTGATTATCCTGCTATAGGAAGGAGGTCATTAAGCATGAAAGAGTGCAGAGAAGATTTACAAGGAAGTTGCCGGGACTTGAGCTATAGGGAGAGGATTGAGCAGGCTAGGAGTATTCCTTGAAGTGCAGGAGGCTGAGGGTGATCTTATAGAAATGTATCATGAGGGAAATAGATAGGGCGAATACAGTCTTTTATCCAGAATAGGGGAATCAAGAACCGGAGGACATAGGTTTAAGGTGAGAGGTGAAAGAATTAATAGGAACCTGAGGGGCAACTTTTTCACACAAGTTATATGGAACGAGCTGCCAGAGGAGGTCATTGAGGCAGGTACTATGACAACATTTAAAAGACATTTGGACAGGTACATGGATAGGAAAGGTCTACAGGGATATGGACCAAACGCAGACAGGTGGGACTCGCGTAGATGAGCATCTTGGTCAGCACGGTCAAGTTGGGCCAAAGAGCCTATTTTCGTGCTCTATAACTCTATTTAATTATCATACGCAAGAGTGGAACTCGCTATCAAAACATGGAGGGGACGGGGGACACTTTTTTGGCGGCTACGTGCGCACACTCACACACACACGCGAGGCTTCGGAGGCTCAATCCAGTGCTAAAAGCAGAGATTTTAAAATCGGGATGACAAAAACTTGGGGGGGATGTCCCCCACCTCTCAAAACATGGGGGGGACGTGTCCCCTCTGCCCCCCCCCCCCCCGGTTTTCCGCCCCTGATCATATGTACCAACAACAGAACAGAAAAAGAATACTTGCTGCAGCGTTATAGGGCCACATAAAGGTCAGGCTATTTAGAAGTGAGATGAGAACAAATTCCTTTGGAATTTGGAATAAGAGCTGTGGAAAGTTAGTTTATTCACATTCAAAACAGACATCAATAAATGTATAGACAATAAAGAAATCAAGCTTGGAAAATGGTAGGAGTTTGAGGCAAATCACCGATGATCTTGTTGAGTGTAGAGCTTGCTTGAATGGCTGATAATCCTCCCATACCTATTTCTTTTGTTCTTATAATATTAAGTGTCAGAATCGTAGGGGCTTGTGGGGACATGCTAAACAACTTGGGACAATCCACATGGCTTCTATGCTGCCTTATGATTTCTTAATTGTTCAATTTGTTTTGAGATTTTGGTTTGCCAAGGAATAAACTTGCTCTGCACAACATTCTTCAAAGTAGTTACTCAATTCACCTTGAAGAATATTCCTTACGCTATACACACCATATTCCTAATGTCTTATTAGCTCTATAGCTTTTTGGATTGAAAACGCATCTCTGACTAGTTGATACTGTAAAAATATTCTGCAAAGCATTTTCTGAAGGTTCACTCCAATAGAGTCTGAAAAGCGTGCCTTGCATTCGGCTGAGTGCATCTTCCATAACCTGGCCATCATGAGAACAGCTTGAGAGCAGGTAAAGATGAAAGAGATTGATACGACATCTGGGACGACAGATGGCACAATGGGCTAAGTGTTCGGCTGGCAACCGGAAGGTAGCCGGTTCGAATCCCGCTTGGAGTGTATACTGTCGTTGTGTCCTTGGGCAAGACACTTCACCCACCTTTGCCTGTGTGTGAATGTGTGTGAGTGATTGGTGGTGGTCGGAGGGGCCATAGGCGCAGATTGGCAGCCACGCTTCCGTCAGTCTGCCCCAGGGCAGCTGTGGCTACAGAAGTAGCTTACCACCACCGAGTGTGACTGAGGAGTGAATGAATAATGCGATGTAAAGCGCCTTGAGTATTAGAAAGGCGCTATATAAATCCCATCCATTATTATTATTATTATAAAAAGGATAGGATAAGAACCAAGGGATAAGTAGATGTGAGATTGGTCAAGCAGTGAGGGCCTGTCTCATTGCCTTCTAATTAGTTCCATGAATAGTCAAGACAGCTTAGTGAAGGAGTCTTTGCCAAAAAGTAGCATTCTGGCTTTGGCTGATAAGTAGTAAATAATATGCACCACACACAAGTACAACAACGATTTCCGGAAGTGGCGGCGCTGGGAACGGCTGCGGCTCGCCTGCAGTCCGTTTGTCTTTACTTTTTTGTGTTGTTTTTTTCGTTTTGTGTAGTTACGTTTTTGGTTTTTAAGCTGTGTTTATGTGGGGGGGGGGGGGGGGGGGTTGAAACGGGGCTTGCTGTCTCTCCCTTCGGGGGAATACGACTTTTTGTCGTATCCCCCTTCTCTGCCTCCGTCTGCGCTGTGGCCTAATGGCGGAGCTGGTGACCTCGAGGCTCCGGAGGCAGAGCCTGTCAGGAGTCGCCCTGGGCTCGCTCCCGTGAGGGCGGCCTGACGAGGGGCTGAGACTCTCTCGTGAGGGGCTGTGACGCTCCCGTCGGAGTGGCCCAGCTCGAGGTGGAACGGCACTCCCGTCGGAGTGGCCCAGCTCGAGGTGGAACGGCACTCCCGTCGGAGTGGCCCAGCCCGAGGGTGGAACGGCACTCCCGTCGGAGTGGCCCAGCCCGAGGGTGGAACGGCACTCCCGTCGGAGTGGCCCAGCTCAAGGGTGGAACGGCACTCCCATCGGAGTGGCCCAGCTCAAGGGAGGAACGGCACTCCCGTCGGAGTGGCCCAGCTCAAGGGAGGAACGGCACTCCCGTCGGCGTGGCCCAGCTCAAGGGAGGAACGGCACTCCCGTCGGAGTGGCCCAGCTCAAGGGAGGAACGGCACTCCCGTCGGAGTGGCCCAGCTCGAGGGAGGAGCGGCACTCACGTGAGGGCGATTTGGCTCGGGGCTGGAACGGTGCTCTGGTGGCTGGGACGGCGTTAACCTGAGTCCTGGGTTCAGCCGCGGGCCAGCGGCTGCGTCCGCTGGACTGGAGGGCGGCAGCTTCGACCACCCCGGGCCGCGGTGTTTGAACCGGCCCGTTCGCGGGGTTCGGTGAGCCGCGGGACTGTTTGTGCCATCGCCCGGTGGGGAATCGCCTCAGCGCAGAGGGAGAAGAGGAGGGAAGAGACAGTAACCCTAAGATTTTTGCCTCCACCACAGTGAGGAGGTGCTTGGAGGATACACTGTGGTGGATGTTAATTTGTGTTTATTGTTGTTTTTTATTGTATGTATGACTGCAGGCACGAAATTTCGTTCAGGCCGTAAGGTCTGAATGACAATAAAGGTATTCAATTCAATCAATTCAATAAATATGTTCACAAGGAGGAAGTCTGATCATCAGTTGACATTCAACAATAACACAATCACCATCTTGTCCACAAACCCTTCTTGCAACAGAGTAATACCATCATTGTCAAAGTAGTTATCTCATGACTTTCCACCAACAACAAGGCATAAAATCAAGTGTATGATAAAAAGCTCTTATTTGCCTGGATCAGTGCATCTCCTATAACATTCAAGAAGCTGAAGTCGTCCAGGACAAAGCAGCCCTGTGGATTAGCACGCCACCACCACTTGCAATTGTGGCTGCAGAATAAACTATCTACAAAATGTCAATCAGTAATTTGACGCCTGGGAAACATACAACCTTCAACACGTAAATGGATATGGCAGGAATTGCATGAATACATCACTGCATACAAGATCAACTCCAGGGTACACATCATTCTCCACTGGAATCATATTGGAATCATATTGCCAACTCTCAACAGTGAATGAGAAATAAATACATATACCTCATTCCATCACTTTCTATCATCTCAGCCTTTACTTGCAGCTTATGAATAGAGCCAATCAAATAATTATTTCCAGCCATACTTACTGATTAAATCAAAACTGAAACTATGCTATTGATTAATCTTCCTGGTATACCATCTCAATGCCTCACATCCTTTTTCCTTAGGCTGTCCTGCTGCTCCAATACAATCTTACTCAGGTGGCTATAGCCAAACTGATGGAAGTTTGCCCATTTGGAGTGGACTATGAATGGCAGCATGAAGTAGTTCTGGCTTCAGACTGCATTTTTTGTCATGATGAAAGGCACAGTTGTACAGTTGATATAGCTGTTATCTCACAGCGCCATAGACGCAGGTTCAATTCTGACCCTGGATGCTGTCCATGTGGAGCTTGCTCGTTATTCCTGTGACCATGTGGATTTTATCCGGGTGCTCCGGTTTCCTCTCACATCCAATAGATGTGGGGGTTTATACATTAATTGGCCTCTGTAAATTGGGCACTAGTATGTAAAAAGTGGAGGAAAAAGTGGGATAACATAGAACTAGTGTGAATGGTTGATCAATGGTTGTCATGGACGTGGGCCTAACGGGCAGTTTCTAAACCAAACTAAACAGCAGCAGTCTGAGCTCACATGGCTATTTGAGAGTCCACTGCAGGACTCTCAAATGTGTGGGTGGCTGGGTGGGTGGCTTTTGCTTGTGCTGAGATATTGGCCATAGTTAATGCATAATGGTTTGAATTTGTGAGTGATACTGAATTAAAGTAGGGCCATCACCTCAGTGCTGAAAAGAATTACCTCCAGGCTTTGCATATGGACTTGTGCATGGCCGAAGTTGACACCATGTTACTTGGCATTTAATTCATCCATTTTGTGGCCTACAGCAGCAACAAGCTTGAAGCCATAGATACAGAGCTTGGAAGCACATGAGGTATCAGCGATGTGCGTCTTTTGTAGAAGAGGAACATCGGCATTAAGGTCCTTAGCAGATCTTGAGATGTATTTATTCTTTGCCCTGGACATTCCTTCCACATTTAGCTGGTAGATGCATAGAGATTTCCAGATGCTGCGGGAGTTTTGGCCCTGGGATGGGCCGTTTGGGTTACGAGTCACTAGTGGCATGGTCAAAAGTAACCTAGCTCCCTTACTCTTCAGAAGAGTAAAGGTGGTAGTGCTGGTAGAGAGAGGTTGGTGAAGGGAACGGAGGAGAGAGAAAAAAATATTAGCACTGGGAGATACTAAACACTACAGTTGCTGCAAACCTGGAATACGAAATATCCAGTAGTCCAGGGAGCATGTGAATAGAGAGAAAAATTGAGTAAACATGAACAAGATTGACTTATTTTAGAATAACAGAACTGGCTTATTTTAATACAAAATGGAAAGGCTGGGTGTCTGAAATTATTGAATTCTGATAAAGGGTCCCACCCATTCATGTTCTCCAGAGATGTTGCCTGACCTGCTGAGTTACTCCAGCACTTTTTTTTTTTTTTGTAAACCAACATTTGCAGTTCCTTGTTTCTCCGTTTTATTGAATTCCGAGCGTTGTAACATGCAATGTCAGAGGATAAGATGCTGTTTCCCGAGCTTATGTTGGACTTTATTGGAACAGTTAAGAGGCCAAAGATAGTGTGCGGGTGAGATGGAGTATTAAAATGATTTGGAAGTCATTTGGAAGTTCAGACTTATCCTTGAACTGACCAGAGTTGTTCCACAAAGCTTTGCAATTCACATGGCGAGGAAATAGACAAGAATGGAATACAAACTCTATCTGTGGCTTGTAAATCAAAGCAAATGATGAGATCAAGTAAGTTGAATTTAAGGCAGCGTATTGGATTTCAATGAACAATTTACCTTCAACACAAAAAAAACAATTAACAGATATTGGAAACTAACAAACCTTCAATAACTTTGTGTCACTCAGCCTCTCTTTGATTCTACCTTAACGCAGACATTCTCTTTCCACCTCCATATCTCCCCATTCTCTGAATGTAAAACATTTTTGATCTCTATATTGCTCAGCTCCGATGAAAAGTCATTGACCCAAATCGCTAATTCTATTTCTTGGTCATATGTAATTCCATTCATGCCCTTGGTACGACATCTGATATGCAATATTATTTAATCTTAGGCCTTAGTTTGTTCAATATTCATGAGAGACTTCAACACCATGTCTACCAAAGCATCCAGATGCCAGAAAATTGGGTTACCTGTTCTTGCCCATGCTTACGCCTACATGCCGACATGAGTGGAATATGGAATAATTCTAAAAGGGTAGCAAAGCAATAAGCTCATTCAGTTTCAAATGGTCATGACTTCAATCAGTGTCGAGTGGCTACAACTAAAGTGGAACGTCACGCATTCATTCTCTCCAGAGATGCTGACTGTCCCGCTGAGTTACTCCAGCATTTTGTGTCTATCTTCGAATTAAACCAGCATATGCAGTTCTTTCCTACACATTTTGGCTACCACTAAAGATCACTGTTAACACAAAAAGACAGGAAGTGCTGGAGTAACTCAGCGGTTCTGTCAGCATCTCTGGAGAACATGAATAAGAGACATTTCGGCTCGGGACCCTTCTTCAGACTCACACAAATTCAAATCAGTCTGGATGAAGGGTCCCAACCCAAAATGTCTCCCATCTATATTCTCGTGAGATGCTGACTGACACGCTGAGTTACTCCAGCATTTTTTGTCTTTTTTTGTAAATCAGCATCTGCAGTTCTTTGTGTCTAACTGTTAACAAAACTGGACTCCTCAATTGATGTTGGCCCATTATTATAATCATAATACAGTAAAAGCTTTACTATCTGGCAGCCATGGGGAATGGGAGATGCCAGTTAGTCAAATATGTTTGTTAGACAAGAATTGAATATTTTCATAAAATCAATATTGTAACTTACAACTAAGGGAAACAAAATTCAATATTTCACAATACTCATGAATGAGTTGTGATCCATTTATTATAGTACAGACAGAGGCATTACAATATTAATATTGTATACTATTACAGAGTAATTTAAAATATACGATGCACTTCAATTATCATTCACTTGTTACCACTGGTACAATACTACATTAATTTAACATTTTTACACTGTATCAAGACTCTTTTGCTGCAGGAGGGGAATCTACAAACTGGCTGCTGGCATTGATGATATTGGTTATAATGCAGAGCTTGAAAGTTTCACACATGCTGTAGAAGCAGTTTGCAGCAAATTTTGAATGTCTGACTGCTTAAAACTAAGTTGCCTTTTCTTCATAAAATTGTTACGGCTCATGTGTAGCTATAACACTTCCTGCGCAGAATAACAGTATTCTTGTTACAGCATTTGTTGAATAATTCCAGATCTTTTCTAACATTTGCCCAGAATATTTTTGACTTGTGAGTCAGAATATATTGGTTGTCGTCTACCTGGGAATCTACATTAAAAGCAATGGCTAGGTCAGGATTAATATTTTGGATGATATGAACATCAGTTAAGTTGAAGTGGCTTTGATACTAGGATCCATATTCACTCATTCTTCAATTTCTTCTTTTCCAAGTCTGCAAGTTGGTTTGAGTATCAGCATTCTTAAGGACATCTCTTATTTCACTAACTGGCTTCTCTTTGCTTGCTTCCAAACCTTCACATTCTTCATCAGAGAAGTCACTCTCGAACACAATGGACAGCAGAAGTTTCCTGAAGACTCTTCTCAAAGTTCGACCCACAGAATTCCCAACACGTTAAATTATAAATTGCACGGTGTACTTGGATTGACATTCTTGAATGGTACTCTCTTAGTTCATCAGTTTGCATGTTCAATCCTTCCAATAGAGAGTTTTCATGTTTTGGACATTTCCTTGATCGATCAACTGTAGAAGAGCTGTCACACTGGAAAGCAGGAAAGCTATGGAAATATTTCCAGCATGAACATGGGCTCTGTAGTTAATGAGAATAAGAATGTCTTTAGTATCTTCTGACTTTCCTCAAATGTACCTTTACTGCTGATGCAAAAACATGATGGAATCAATGTGAGTGGATTTATCTTTCCATGCAAGCAGTAAATTGTGCTTGATATTCCATTGGTAGGGTGTGTGATACCCTTGAAAGTCTTGTTGTATTTTCTGGCAATCAGTAACCTTACCTTCTGCATGCCTGCCACATTAGCACAGTTATTACAGTAAATAATCTTAATCCTTAAAGCCAGACGCTGTTTCTCGCTTGCACCTGCTTATGCCAATTTTAGATGAAACCGCAAACCCAGTTTTGGCATCGTAGATTTGTTCTCTGGAGAGAGACCACGTTCATTTACCAATTTCTGAAAGAACTTGCTGTATTTTTGAGCAGATTTTTTTTTCTCCATACTGAAATATCAGGATTTCAGATACCATAACAAAGGTTTAAAATGTGAGAATCAACCATCTAAAAAATATGTTGGGTTCTGTAAGCTGCACTATCTCATGAAAGTCCTTAGCTTTTTGATACTCTGAACAATCTCAAACAAACCTACTTTGCCTAACTGGGCTAGTATTGATTTTTGAAAAGCATGATAAGTTTTACACCCTTGCTCATCTCAAAGTGAACCCTTTGAGCTTTTATACAGTACATTATTGAACGTTAAATTCCATCATCAGATTATTCTAATTTTTACTTTACTAGATACTTTACTATTTTCACCTTCTTCATGATTGTAAGCCTACATTTTTGTCAATATTCTGTTATACCAATGATGATTTTATGACAGATGGAAGAAGAGGGGAGGGATGCACGCGACATAAAAATGGATAGAAATGCATGCTGGATAGTTTGGTTTAGTTTAGAGATAGTTTAGATTGTGTAAACAGGCTCTTCTGCCCATCTAGTCCACGCCGACCAACACTACACTAGGGACAATTTATAACTTTTACCGGCCAATTATCCTACAAATCTGTACGTCTTCAGAGTGTGGTAAGAAACCAGTGCACCCAGAGATATGCAATCTCCATACAGACAGCACCCATATTCAGGATCGAACCAGAGTCTCTGGCGTTGTAAGGCGGCAAAACTACCTCTGCGCCACCGTGCTGCTGTCAAAAGAAAGGCCAATTTTCCTGGATTGTGAAGGATTAATTTGCATTGGTTTAAGAGGGAAAAAATGTTGATTAGCAGAATTTTCAGGTTAATTGAAGACTGGATAGTAAAGCTTTCACTGTAAGGAGATGAGCTCTAAATTTTGCTTCAAAGGGACAGGTTAA
Source organism: Amblyraja radiata (assembly GCF_010909765.2). Lineage (NCBI taxonomy): Eukaryota > Metazoa > Chordata > Chondrichthyes > Rajiformes > Rajidae > Amblyraja > Amblyraja radiata. The sequence continues at coordinate 227,183 of NW_022630498.1, forward strand.
TTATGCGTTACAATCCTTGCATTCACTTTTCACAGTTATCCTGTTTCTATCCTACAATTTTTTCCTCAATTCATATAAAAATGAGGTAAATACCTTCTAAGGTCTTTTTGGATGAAAGAATATGCCATAATCTATCAGTGGCGCCTGGCAATGTTGTTGTGTAAGTAGCTTGATATGCGTGTGCCAAATTTCATCACCTGATGACTATAGATCCATACATTAGCTGGAGGTTGAAGCTCCTCTACTTCCTGGCTTACCTGTGGATCTTAGCCTGTTTCTGGCGGCTCTCCAAGTGACAGCACCAGCTTTGACTTGGCTGCTGCAGAAGGAACAGTTATGGCTAGTTGTCAGGTGAAGGCATGATACACTAATCTGTTATCTGACTATTCAAAAATCCCGATGTTTCGGCATCTGACTCACCAGATGATGTTTGCCATGTTCCCTTTCTATTTGTTGGTGCCCTGGCTCCTTTGCTGCATTTTTATTCAATGGGGCCCCGTTTTCCCATGCTCCCTCCAATTTATCGGGTTCTCTGTTTCCCATGCTCCCTCAATTTATCGGGTCCCGTGCTCCCTTTAAACTTAACCAGACTCACTGAAAAAATATTATAAAACTGTGTAATTGCTTTAAAAAAGTGAATTTAATTGTGTGTTGGGGTATTAATAGGAATACATCCAACAGTCCCAATAATCTGCCAGTTTTGCATTGTCAAAGTCGCTGGTATCAGAGTTTTACTGTATGAGATCTCATTTGACTTTGTCACTGCACTGCACTTCATCTTAAGGGCCTGTCCCACTACGCGATTTTTTTCGGCGACTTGCCGGCACCGTGCATAGTTGCAGCAGGTCACCGAAATGTTTTTAAAATGTTGAAAATCCAGCGGACAACCAGAAAAAAGGTATGACTCTTTGGGCAACTATTCACGACCAAACAGGCATCACCCCGCGACATGTATCACTACATTGGATCGTAATCACTACATTGGTAGTCAAGTATCCACTACATTGGATGGTAATGATGATTGTACTAATTTTATGCAGTTATGTGGATTTTGAAGGATGGCAATATTAGTTTGGCTGAGCTTAATGCTCATCAGATATGACTTCTTGTGCAGTAGTTCCTTCTTTGCATCCTGAATGCCATCTCAACTTCTGATAATAATGTTGTAACAAGTTTTCCCTTCCTGAGCAACTAACCTGTTTCCTGGTGGTAATTTAAATTTAGTTGGAGGAATTTCAGAGGCCCTGGTCATTATCATCCAGACATGTATTGATTTACGGGCAGTGCGAAGACCTGGAATATTACAAATGTACAATGTACATTTTCTTTTTTTTAAATCAAGTTAATAACCTGCCATGTATTGGGGAAGATTCTCAACATCTAGGGAAGAATTAGCAGACGCTTAAATCAAGATGGATTGATGAGGGACAGTCAGCATTGATTGGTTAAAGTCAAATTCTGTTTACCGCACTTGAAAAAGTTTTTTGATGAAGTACAGACAGACTTGACGAGAATAAATATAGTTGATATAAAATTTATATACAAATTGACTTCCAAAAGGAGGTTAAACATTAAAAAAAAATTACAAGATAGACTTCCATCAAAATTGAAGCCCAAGGAATAAAAGAGGTGGTAACATGGATGGTCATTTGGCTGATTAACACGTGTAAAGAATATTAATGAAAAATTGGTTTTGGGACTGGAGGAAAGTTCCCAAGGAGTTGGCATTAGGGTCACTGCTTTTTTTTTAAATACTTATTAAATTATTTGGCTACATCCACAATTTTTAAATTTGCATGAGGCACAACTTAGAGGCAAAGCAAACCATACGGCAAATAGTTTTAGATCATGTAGATGTAGACATCAAATGTAGACAGACTGATGAAATGGTTAGATAAGACGCAGCTATGTTGTGAAATGGGAAGTGTTACATATGGGAGGACAAAAGGGGATACTATATAAACTCAAGGGCACTATACGAAAAACATATATGTACAGAGAGATCTGGGGGAATGTTCATTGGAGGTACCAAGACTAGCTGATAAAGTGGTTGAAAAATACTTGAATCCCTTTGTTTATCAAGTAGTTATCTGCCTCTGCCTTAAAAAATGTTCTTTCACACATCTAAGTTACAGTGGTTTCAAATCCAGCCTATTGAATGTTCCTATGTAGGGCAATCTGCCTATTCTTAACACAGTCTAGTAAACCTCTTCTAAAACTGTCTTCAATCCATTAACATATATTCTTAAGTAGGATGGTGAATTAAGTTCTGTTTCCGGAATGTAGAAGGGTTTGGGCAGAAATAAGAAATAAATAGACAGAAGCTGTGGGAGTGATGGGATTGGCTCCCCAACAGTAATCAACCAGTAGGACAGAGCAAAATGGAAGAAATAATAGGAGCTTTTCAGAAATAATTGGCAATAAACATGGTGAATTTTAATCTAGATATAGAAAACTGGAAACTGCTTCTAAATCCTAGTAACATCATTTAGGTTATCTCTCTCCATTGAGCTAACACTACCATAACAGAGCCACTCTTCTAACCTCTTCCTAGCTTCTTGTCCTTCTTAATGTCATGTACTCTCTGATAATCAACCCCAGTGTACATTAATTTGCAGGCAGTGTTTTGTAATGATTATGAGGTCATATTTTATTTTATCTGTGCTCAAAATTCAACTGTTCTGTTTTGAAAGCTGCTTGCATAGAATCTTTAGTTTAGTCCTTTGTTATTTTTTTAAACCTCTTGTCTAATCTACTTATTTACTCCTTGATCCCACTTTATCTACTATAAACCCACTGATTCCCATGGCTATCTGGACTACACTTCTTCCCCACCCTACTTCCTGTAAAGACTCCATCCCCTACACCCAATTCCTCCGTCTACGCCGGGGCAATCGGAGATGTCCTCATTCTTCAGGGAACGGGGGTTCCCCTCTTCTACTATAGATGAGGCTCTTACCAGGGGTCTCTTCTATACCCCGTTACTCTGCTCTCACATCTCCCCACTCGTAACAAGGGCAGAGTCCCCCCCTTGTCCTCACCTTCCACCCTACCAGCCGTCACTTACAACAAATAATCCTCCGACATTTTCGCCACCTCCACGGATCACCACCACAGCCCACACCTTCCCATCTGCTCCCTTGTCTGCTTTTCCGCAGAGACCGGCGCTCCCTCCGTAACTCCTGGTCAATTCGTCCCTTCCCACCCAAACCATGCCGTCCCTGGCACTTTCCCTTGCAACCGCAGGAAATGCTACACTTATCGCTTTACCTCCCACCTTGACTCCATTCAAGGACCCAAGCAGTCTTTCCAGATGCGGCAGAGGTTCACCTGCACCTCTTCCAACCTCACCTATTGCATCCGCTGCTCTAGGTGTCAGCTGCTCTACATCGCTTCGCCCAACACCTCCGCTCGGTTCGCAATAACCAATCTGATCTCCGGTTGACTCAGCACTTCAACTCCCCCTCCCATTCCGAATCCGACCTTTCTATCCTGGGCCTCCTCCATTGCCAGAGTGAGGCCCACTGTAAATTGTAGGAAGCACCCCAACAGTAATGAACATTGACTTCTCCAATTTCAGGTAGTCCCCTGCTTTCTCCTCCCCTTCCCGCTCTCCCTCAGCCCACTGTCTCCGCCTGTTCCTTTCTGCTTCCCGCGCCCCCACCCTCACATCATTCTGAAGAAGGGTCTCAACCCGAAACGTCGCCTATTTCCTTCGCTCCCTAGATGCTGCCTCACCCGCTGAGTTTCTCCAGCATTTTGTCTACCTACTCCTTGATCTATATCCTTTATCCATTCCTGTCACTGTCTGTTTATATGTCACATTAATACCGTTCTCTCCAGTTTTACCTCCATTCTTTCATTTATCACATCTGCGCAATTTTGATCGCTTTTCCCTGTATTATTGGTTTAACAACCTATTTGGTTCTCAACATATAGGCTCATTAGAGTACTGGCCCAAGCACAGATCAGGTGCAGATTGTTTCAATGGTAGAGATTCTGCTTTTTCCCATTAATATGCTGGTACTCCAAGAACTGCACTCCACTTTTGAACTGTACATTCAGTTCTTTAACGTATGTTTTAGGTTATAAATTATATGTATTTAGATTAAGCCACATCTTTTTAATTGACCTTCAATTTTATTGACCCACTACTATAAATTGGACAAATATGACCCATTTTGGAAAATCTGACCACTTGGTTATGCTTCTACTCTTGCTTTACAAGCAGAAACTGAAAGCAGGGGAATCCGGTACAGAAAGTCTTGCTGTGCTAGTCTGAGGAAACAGGTGAGTTACTTTGCCACTGCTTTGACTAGGTCGGCTGGACTTAAGGACTCTGCGCCAACCTAAATAACTATGCCACTGCTGTCAAAGATTTCATCAGTAAGTGTGCAGACAAATATTTGCTACAGATGACAATATGAATGCTCTCCAACTGGAAAACATAGGGTCCATTCCAATTTCAAGCCCAAGTCTGCAGCGTTCAAGTCAAATGACCATGAGAGGTACAAGAAATACACCTACAATCTTTGCAAAGCCATCAGGAAGGCCAAAATGAAATTACAGACCAAGCTAGAGCCCCAGGATAAATGTTGATTGTGGCAGTGCTTGCATGCTAAAATGGGCTACAAAGTCAGACAGTATTGCTGGCAACAACTCGTCCCTCCCCGACAAGCTCAATGCACTATACACATACCTTAACCAGATCAGTGGAATGACTTTGTCCACCCTGACAGCCTCAGATTCACTGTTGCAGGTGAGTATGGCTACCATTTTAGGATTCAGACATCGTTAACCACTCCATTCTCCATTCTGAAGTCCCCACTTGCTTAAGCAGTGCAGTATCATCCCAGTGCCAAAGAAAAGCAGTGTGCCTCAATGATTACCATCCAGTGGCTCTGCCATCCACCATCATTACTGGTTTGAGAGGTCGGTCATAGAGCAGACACAGTCCTAGCTTCATTACAGTTTGCTACCGTCGCAACACGTTCACCACAGACATTATCTCCCTGGCTCTACATTCACCGCTGGAGCATCTAGATAACAATGACACTACGTCAGACTTCTATTAACTGTGAACAGCTCTGCCTTCAACACCAACATCCAATCAAATTATCTCAAATCCTGAACCCCACGGGTCAGCCTTCTGATCCTCGACTTTATGACCCACAGACCACAATCAGTGAGGATAGACGACAAAACAAACCTCCACGATATTCTTGACACTGGTTCCTTGCAAGGATGCATGCTCACCCCTTACTATACTCTCTATACACTCATAACTGTGCTCATACATTCATGCTCCAACTATATATACAACTTTGCAGATGACACCACTGTAGTGGCCATATCGCGAACAATGATGGTCAGAGTACAGGAAGGAGATGGAGAGCGTAGTAACATGGAGTCAAGACAACAACTTCTTATTCAATGTCAGCAAGATGAAGGGGCTTGTTATTGACTTCAGGAAATGAGGTTGGGTACATACACTACATCACAATGGTGATTAAGTGGAGATGGTTGAGAGCTTCAGGTTTCTAAGCATAACTATCACCAACAACTTGTCCTGGACCAACTACATTGAAGCTACAGCAAAGAGAGCACACCAATGCCTCCACTTACTCAGCAGACAAAGGAGGTCCAGCATATCTCCAACAACATTTGTTAACCCCTACAGGTACGCAGTAGGACACATCCAATTGGGATGCATCACAGCTTGGTTTGGCAACAGCTCTGCCTAATGCTCCTGTCCCACTTAGGAAACCTGAACGGAAACCTCTGGAGACTTGGCGCCCCACCCAAGGTTTCCGTGCGGTTCCCGGAGGTTGCAGGTGGTTGCCGGAGTTGCAGGTAGTGGAAGCAGGTAGGGAGACTGACAAAAACCTCCGGGAACCACACGGAAACCTTGGGTGGGGCGCAAAGTCTCCAGAGGTTTCCGTTCAGGTATCCTAAGTGGGACAGGGGCATAAGACTGCAAGAATTGCAGAGAATTGTGATGTAGCCAGTCCTCACTGACCAACCTCTCCCCCCCCCCCCCCCCCCCCCCCCCCCATCGACTCCATTTACACTTCACGCTGACTCGAGAAAGCCCACATAATCAAGGACCGTTTTAACTACGATCATTTCTTCTTCTCCTCTCCCATCAGGCAGATGATACAAAAGCTTGAAGCATGTACCACCAGATTCAGGAATAGCTTCTTTCCCACTACAATCAGATTACTGAACAGTCCTTCCATAAATTAGGATGTTCCAACCTACCTTGGACACCTTCTTTACAATTGTAATGCTATTATACTATGTTCTGACCTCTGATATTTTCTCTTTGTATTATCATGGTACTCGTATATGGCTTAATTGTACACAATTAAGTATTAAACACAACTAGTATGATTTGACTGGGATAACATACACAAAAAAAAGCTTTTTCACTGATATATCTAACAATAATAAACCAATACAATATGGCCCCAGCATAGAGTGCCATGTTTTTTGTTGTTGTCCAACAGGGGCATGAGTGTCTTACTTTCTCTGTAAATGATAGTAAGATGTATAGGAGGATGAGAAAATAGATCTGTACGGTGGTACAATGACCATTCATGTAGAATTGGAAGTGAAAAGTAATGGTGATGATAGGGAACAGAAACTGTTCTTTTTAGCTACATGTTGATTCCACTTATTTTCCAGTGCTTGATAAACAGCAAATCCCCCATTCAATAAGTGATACAACTATATA